>NC_060139.1:347875568-348178598 GCF_021461385.2 Schistocerca piceifrons
AAACGACTGAACGCCTCAGTACGAGCTCTTATTTCCCTTATCTTTGAATGATGATCATTACGCGATTTGAAAGTTGGTGGTAATAATATATGCTCTACATCCTTGGTAAAGATTGGATTTCGGAATTTAGTGAGCAGCCTCTTCTGTTTACCGCGTCGTCTGTCTGCAAGTGTGTCCCACTTCAAACTTTCTATGAGATTTGTAACGCTCTCACGATGGCTAAATGTACCAGTCACGAATCTTGCCGCTCTTCTTTGGACCTTCTCAATCTCTCCCATACAGACGAACAATACTCTAAGACTGGACGAACTAACGTATTGTAAGCTATTTTCTTTGTTGAAGGACAGCATCGCTTAAGGATTCTACCAATAAACCGCAATCTAGAGTTCGCCTTACCCGTTACTTGTGTAATCTAATCATTCCATTTGAGATCATTTGGAACAGTCACACCCAGATACTTGACTGATGTTACCGCTTCCAAAGACTGATCGTTTATTTTGTACTCATACATTAATGGGGATTTTCGCCTTGTTATACGCAGTAGGTTACACTTACTAATGTTGAGAGATAACTGCCAGTCACTACACCGCGCATTTATTTTCTGCAAATCCTCACTGATTTGTTCACAACATTCGTGTGATACTATATTCCTGTAGACTACAGTATCATCGGCAAACAGTCTAAGGCCGCTGTCAATACCATCAACTAGATCGTTTATGTAAATCGTAAAAAGCAGAGGACAGATTACGCTGCCCAGGGGCACACCTGAAGTTACTCTTGTTTCTGTTGAAGTGACCCCGTTCATGACGACATACTGCTCCCTGTCTGTGAGAAAACTTTCTATCCAACCGCGTATGTCATTGGATAGACCGTAAGCGCGCACTTTTTGTGGCAAGCGAAAGTGCGGAACTGAGTCGAACGCCTTTCGAAAGTCGTGTAATATGGAATCAGCGTGGGAGCCGGTATCTAGAGCCTGTTGTATATCTTGCACAAAGATGGCCAGCTGTGTCTCGCATGACCGCTGTTTCCTAAAACCGTGCTGCTTTCTGCAGATGAGCTTCTCAGAGTCTACAAAAGTCATTATGTCTGAACACAAAATATGTTCCATGATTCTACAACAAATCGATGTCAGTGAAATTGACCGGTAATAATGTGCATCCGATTTTCTACCCTTTTTATAGATTGCTATGACCTAGGCCTTCTTCCAGTCCCGTGGAACTTTCCGCCGTTCCAGTGATCTCTGATAGATGATGGATGAGAATGGAGCTATATTTGTAGCATAGTCAACATAAAATCTTACGGGGATACCGTCTGGGCCAGATGCCTTTCTCGCGTATAAGGATCTTAACTGTTTTACAATCTCAGGTACACTAAACACCATGTCAGCCATCCTTTCGTTTGTTCGATAATTGAAAGGGGGAATGGTGCTGCAGTCCTCTATTGTAAACGAGTTTTTGAAAGCTAGGTTTAGAATTTTAATCCTTCTGTTTATCATCATCATTTAGATTACCAATACTGTCAGCAAGAGAAGGTATTGAATTATTTGTAGCGTTAATAGATTTTACGAACGACCAAAATTTTTTGGGTTTATTTTGAGAATCTGCAAATCAAATATTGCTTTCATATTCGTTAAAAGAGTCTCTCATTGTCTTTCTGACAGCTGCTTTCATTTCGCATAATTTCTGTTTATCAGCGGGGCAGTGGCTACGTTTGAAACGAATGTGCAAAATTCTCTGCTTTCTCAGCAACTTCCTAATACGTTTGTTGTACCAAGGTGGATCCTTTCCCTCTCCTACACTTTTGCTAACCACGTACTTCTGTAGCACATGGTGGACAGTACCTTTAACCTGTTAGGAAAGAGAAATGTCGGAAGTCTCTTAAAGAGATGGCGTGGACAACTTTGAGTCAGTACAGGCCAAATTGTGGTCGTAGAAGACGACAACAACGTCAACGACGATTTTACAGAGTAGTTTCACGTTTTTCTTGTAGACATTACTGTTACCAGCAAGAACTGAAACACACAAAGAATCATATCCCTCTTTATGTCAGTAGTGTAGGTTTCGCGTGGAGTGGGATATGGGGTGGCGTATGTGATAGTATGGAAAGATACAACACCAACAGAATTCTCTTCATCAGTTAGTACGAGAAATAAATAATATTCTGCCCAGGAGTACTTCTGACTCAAAATGGGTCCAGCAAAATAATAAAAATAAAAAAAAAAATTATTCTAAAGAATCCAAATGTTCCTAAGAGGTTATCTTACTCGACCAGTTGAAATTATAAGCGGGCACCAAAAAAGAAAAAAAAGAAAAAACAGGAAATGAGCGTATGTGGCATCGTTGGCCGGGAGGTACAGCCATAAAATGGTTCAAATGGCTCTGAGCACTATGGGACTTGACTGCTGAGGTCATCAGTCCCGTAGAACTTAAAACTACTTAAACCTAACTGACCTAAGGACATCACACACATCCATGCCCGAGACAGGATTTGAAACTGCGACCGTAGCGGTCGCGCCGTTCCAGACTGTAGCGCCTAGAACCGCTCGGCCACCCCGGCCGGCCCGGCCGGGGAAGTTCGGCCGCCAAGTGCAAGTCTTAGTGCAGTCGACGCCACATTGGGTGACTTGCGCACCGGTGATGATGAAATGATTATGAGGACAACACAACACGCAGTCTCCGAGCGGAGAAAATTTCCAACCCGGCCTCGAATCAAACCTGGACCAGCTTGCATGGGAAGTGAGCGCGTTAACACCCAGCTAAACAGGTGGACACCAGAAAAAAACAACAAATATCGCACTATTGGACAGTAAAAACTTTACAAGGGGGCACCGCGAAGCACAATGTACAGCTGAGAGGATCAGCTGACATAGATCAGTGATCCATTCTACCAGCATCAGCCTCCACCAACTACAGTGCTAACAGACAACACAACTACACAGAGCTAAATGTAGTACAGACAAAGGAAAGCAGGACAACAACACAAAAGGCTTACGACTAGATACTATGATTGAATAATGACCTCCACATGATTGCAGTATTCATTACGCAATAAAATATCACTGTCTTATGGACCATGATCTCTCTGTAAGAAGCAAAGAATTCCACTTCATGCAGATTCCTCATGTTGGAAAGCACCAGCTCACTTCACTACATTTGAAACCAAACCACACAGTAACTTACTCTAGTAAAGCTTATGAGCTGCCCATTGACAGACATGGGCGACAAAACCACAACTTTTGGTGCTCTGCACACTGCTGCAGCAACTAAACTCTGCATGATTCCTTACACCTGGCTGTGTGATGCGTCTTCGTTAGAATACCGGGGAAAGACACCATCTACTCCCTAAGCAGACGATGTACACACATAGCTGGGTCACGCTCTCCGTAGACCGCTGAGATTGTGCACACGTACTGCCCAGCACCACGGCGCTCAGCATTCCGCACTGTCATGCTCACCTGCTTGGACGTCAACGAACTGTCGCTCGTTCCATCACGCCTGTGGCACTTTCCGCGGCTAATTGTGGCCTATCCCTTGGCCAGTCACACTGCTATAACACAGGTCCACACGGCGTACTGCTGGAACCCTGACGCTGTTCCATGACTCGTGCACCACCAAGACAGCAGTCTCTGGTGCCGGCACAAGACGATGTCCTCTTCGGCTCCTTGCTGCTGTCAGAGCGCCGCCTGACTAAGGCCGGCAACCCTGACACAAATTTGATAAGTGCATGATCAAGTGCCTGGAGTCACCATACAAGTCATCAGCTACTGGTACATCGACCAGCGGTGCAGACCCAAGTGCTTTCGTGACGGTCTTCAACACTAGACGAAATCAGGGTGAAATCAAGTCCAGACGTTATGGAGTTGGGCGGTCACCCCTCACTGCGGATGTCGGACGTCGTAGCCTGGACGGACTGGTAAAACAGGACAGGCGGCGAACTGTGGAGGAACTAACATCAGACTGTAATGCTGGGCAGAGTACAAGGGTGTCTGAACACACGGTGCACCGAACACTCCCCGAGATGTAACTTTGCAGCTGAGGACCCATGCACATGCCAGTTCGTACCATGACATCGGCATTGGACGTTGGCGCCGTGGCTGAGTGTTGTGTGGTTTGACGAATCCCGATAGCTTCTTCATCATGGTTGTGAGAGGGCGTGAATATGTAATTTCCCAAGGCAACAGTTCCTTGACACCTGTACTGCACGACTGAGAAAAGCTGGTTGCGGCCCCATTATGCTCTGGGGAATATTCACGTGGGCATCCATAGCTCTAGTGGAGCTTGTCCAAGGCACCACAACGGCCGAGGAGCATTTTACACTTCTTGCATACCACGTAACCCCTTCATGACGATCGTGTTTCCCGATGGCCGTGGCACTTTTAGACAAATTAATGCGCCATGTCACAAGCTCATAAGCGTGATGGAGTGGTTCGAGGCACACAGTGGCGAGTTCCAATCGATGTGCTGGCCCGCAGCTAGCCACATCTGAATCCGATTGAGGACATCTGGGATGTGATTGAACATGGTATAGAGTTCATCGCCCTTCTCCCCAGAATTTACGGGAATTAGGTGATTTGTGTGTGCTGATGTGGTGCCAACTCCATCCAGCGACCTACCAGGACCTCATAGCGTCGGCACTGTTATCCATTCCAAAGGTGGTCATACTGGCTAGTAGGTAGGTGGTCATAATGTCCTGGCTGATCAGTGCAGACCACACTCAGTTCCCGAGTGTCATCGCAGTGCATCGGCGCAGTTATTTGTGTTTCGTTCTACAGAATGTGTCCACTCACCTTGCGGCGAGTTCTTCTTCTGGAGTCCAGTGCACATGCGTTCCCTATTAAATGGTTCAAATGGCTCTAAGCACTATGGGACTTAACATCTGAGGTCATCAGTCCCCTAGACTTCTGGTGTTCCCTGTTAAAGAGTAATGATGTTCCTCTACTGGAAAAGCTGTAGTAGAACCAGTGGCTCGATACGAATCCAGCGGGTGTGACAAACGTGATTTCAGTATCAGGTTGGCTGAGCGATTAATTGTAAGCGCGAGTAAAAAATTCAGTACGTTGACTTGTTTGATACGAAGCCACCAAGCCCGTGCTAATCTTAAGTTATAGTTTCAAGTGCAATCACACTAGTAATAGCCAGCTTATGGTAGTTAATCAAACCCGTTACCAACAGTGTTAACAAACATATTGTCTGTGACAGAATACTCTCTCAAATACTACACAATTTGTCCACTAGAATATTCAGTTTGTCGCTCCGCGACGCGGATTTTGGTTATTCAAAAGCCACAATTTACATATTAAAATCGGAATTTCACGTGTTCGTCTCTTATACACGTTCGCATTCGGTAAAATTTTCACATCCATCCAGAGCTCGTTATATCGACATTTGAACACGATCAACTGAGATTCGAACTGAAGTTACATTTCACAAAACAAGTCTCTTAGCCCACAAAATGCACGCGAACGTACTATTCTCTGATCGGCTGATACACATCTTAACCAATCTAATATTAGTATGAAGCCGCACAATCCCGCGTCTTTTGAGCAATCACAACGTAATAGCTTTATGAACAATTTATCAGCAGAACAAATTTATAAAATCCACAAATGTCAAAATAACTCCCCGCTTAAATAACAAAATTATCTCAAAGTCTCCTCAGCTCCATATATCGGCTATTTGTCCTTTACAATTTCCTCTGATTATGATTCACTCTCTCAGTACACAGCTCTCACCCTGACGTATACACAGTTACTACAATTAACAATATTCATCTATTTAAAATTTTGCAGTCACACCATCATTCACAGAAATAATTGAACAAATTAGCAGGAATTAATTGAACTCGCAATAATCGCATTATACAGCTTTAACATTTCTTGAGGGTAATTTAGTTACGTCGTTACAACTACAAAATGCGTCTATTTTTCACCAGACGCGTTTCGCTTTATTGAGGTAAAGCATTATCAGTGGTATCTAAATTATTTACATTTTGATTTACTTTGAGATTTAAAAAACAGTTCATTAACAATATGTTGGTTTCTACTTAACGGTAATTTCCGCTTGATTTCTCACCTACATCGGGAATGGCCGGTTGCTAGTACATCCTCGATGTTCCCTTCTTTAGACACTGATAGTTGAACTCTAATTTTTAGGTGCTCTGCAGAACTATGCATTTTTTGCGTTTTACACAGCGCACATTTCGCACACCACTGTTTTCTGTCCGTTTTTATATTTCTGAGAATGTATTGTGGTTTGTCTTTTGCAGTGCTGCCAACATCACATTATCTATCGAGCGAGACTCGACTTGACGACTGTTCAAACCTGCTTGGATCACGGCGTCCCGGATTCGATTCCCGGTCGGGTTGGGGATTTTCTCTGCCCCGGCACTGTGTGTTTGTATTGTCCTCATCATTTCATCATCATCATCATAATTTGTGAGAGTGACTAGATCGGATTGTGAAAAGAAAATGGATTGTGTAAAACTTGGGACATTGTACGGGCACTGATGACCGCGCAGTTGAGCGCCCCACAAAACAAACATCATCATCATCACGAAACCCGCTTCCGGCCATCCTGATTTAGGCTTTCTGTGTTTGCCCTAAATCGCTTCATGTAAATAACAGGCTGGCTCGTTTGAAAGGGCACGGCAGATTTTGTTCCCCAGCATCCTCTAATGCGCTGGAACCGATGACCTCGCTCTCTGGTCCCCTGCCCCAAACCAACCAACATGACATTGCCACTATTTTGACTTTAGCCTATACTCTTTTTTTATTTAATTTAGTTTGTTGTATGTGTGTAATCCTATTTCATTATCTTGCTGGGTATTTATACACTGTGAAGGCGTAGTGGAGGAGTAGTGATGGAGAGTTTTTTTTTTGAGTAGGGTAGGAAGAAACCATTATGAGTGGACGTAAGTGTATAGTAGTGTGATGAAGTGTGAGTTGGAGGAGAAGGTGAGGAGCAAGAAGTGAAATGAAATTGGGAGGAGATGTGGTGGGGGGTGAGGATGAAAGATGGAAAATGCTCTTCTCTTTTTCATGTAATTTCATCAATTAATTTATATAGAGTCCAGTTTCCAGTATTTATATGGTCATTAAGCAACTGTTTATTTTGTGTTAATGCTTTGTGGGTGTGGAAATTTTCTTCTAAAGGTTGGAGATACCTTTCTTTACTGATTTGTATGATGTTCATATCTTTTTCAATATTGCATGTATATGGTGAAAAACAAGCACGCATTTTTTGTAGTTGCAACGACAGAACGAAAATACGCTCAAGAAGTGTAAAGCAACTACGAACAATATAGCCACAGAAATGAACAATTTTAACTACTTGATAAGTTCGTAGTCCGTAAAATGCTGATGCCTTCTGGCCGCAGCGGAAACTACTTGCAGCTAGCTACTGGTGACATGAGACATGTATGAACCTTTCTGCCCGCTACTGCCCCTTACTTACGTAGGCGCGATCCAAGGCGCTACGCCTCACCCAAGAAAGCTAGAAGCAGCCTTGCTCACACGTCACCAGGCGCGCCCTCTGTCTCGACAACACCGAGTGACAGAGCAATGCTACCGCCGCCGGCTGAGTGGGAGGGAAGACAAAAGTGCCGCAAAATTCAATTTCACGGCACACGTCACAAGCCAGTGGTCGTTTTCGTGAAGATTCGTTACTTTTCCGAGGAACATGGTGCAATTGGCAAGACGCTGAACTCGTCAGCGTCTCAAACCCTTGTCTGGGCTTCCATATTTAAGTTTTTCATTGTTTGTATAAAGGACGTAAACTGAACCACAAGGAATCGTTTTAGGACCTTTAATGAAAAGGCGCTTACTAGCGGTAGCAATTAATTTAATGCCTTTTGTAGATACATGTTTGCAGTCGTAGAACACATTGTAAGTAGACTGTTGAGGTTTTTATGTTGGTAACGCCACGTAGCGCTCTGTATGAAAATCACTGGCTGTGCTGTGTGCAGTCTGAGGCTGGTCGACATTGTTGCAATAGTCGCTATTGTAGCGTTGGGCAGTTGGCTGTTAACAGCGCCTAGCGTTACACAGTTGGAGGTGAGCCGCCAGCAGTGGTGGATGTGGGGAGAGAGATGGCGGAGTTTTGAGAGCGGATGATCTGAACGTGTGTCCATCAGAGAAAGTATATATATATGTGTATATATATAACTTTTGAACACTATTAAGGTAAATACATTGTTTGTTCTTTATCAAAATCTTTCATTTGCTAACTATGCCTATCAGTAGTTAGTCCCTTCAGTAGTTAGAATCTTTTATTTAGCTGGCAGTAGTGGCTATCGCTGTATTGCAGTAGTTCGAGTAACGAAGATTTTTGTGAGGTAAGTGATTCATGAAAGGTATAGGTTATTGTCAGTCGGGGCCATTCCTTTGCAGGGATTTTTGAAAGTCAAATTGCGTTGCGCTAAAAATATTGTGTGTCAGTTTAGTGTTGATCAGAATAAGTGAAGAGAGTAATGTCTGAGTACGTTCAGTTTTGCTCAGCTGTTTGAAAAGCAAATAACGTAAGAGGTTTATCAGCACAGTCATTCATTAATTTTTCTAAGGGGACGTTTCAACATGGAAATCGCAGGGCAGCAGTATCGTAGCACGCCGGCAGTGGAGCCGAAGCAAAATAATATAACTCATGGGAGTAACTTGCGTTTTCTTTTTCCAGTATTTTTCACATTTTTATGACCACCTGCTTGGTGTCGTAGCAGAAATCCCGCGCTACCTGAATTCGACAAGTCCTCTGTAGGTCTACGAAGGTACGTGCTACCATATACCTGCATACAGGACACACAGCTCTCGGTAATTACGGGCCGGTGATTTGTGGGCGCGATGCTGGTCACCAACAGCCTTCCAGATGTATTCCATCGATTTTAGATGTAAATTTGATTGCCAAGACTCCTATGTGAGTAAACTATAATGCACTGTCGTTGCAGCAAGATACGGGCTGAGTTAGCCTGCTGGAAGATTCCATCACCGTTGCTGTCGGGAAAGACATCAAGCATGAAAAGATGCAGGTGATCCACAATAATATTCATACGGACCAAAGTTGTGATTGTGCCTTCGATTATTGGGACAGGTTCCACGGAAGCCCGGGTGAATGAGTCCTCCACCGTCCCGTCCTCACAGAATAATACTGCCCCTACCAGTCTTTGTGGCGCGGTATATGCCTTTGGCGTATCTGTACACAACAGCCGATTTGCAGTAACAAGAAACGTGATGTATCCGACGAGGTGACATGTTTCCGTCGAACCATGAGCCAATCTCGATAACGCTGTGTCGTCTGCTGTGGGGTAACATAACGAACAGTGTGCACTGAATGGCGTGCTCCAAAAAACTAGTATCTTCACCAGTATTGTACCCTGTCAACAGATCTTCCTCAGATTGCCACCTATCTTGCTTTACAGAGAGGGTAAGCCTCCGATCTCCACGTTCCGTGATGAGGCGTGGACTTCCCACACCTTACCGTCTTTCAGCCACGCTCCACAAATGCTCAAGGCAGTAGCACGCGAACAGACGATCAACAGCTTTGCCTTTCTGTATGTTCATCGCTGTGATAGATAGTCTGTGGGACTTAGGCTGTTCACTTACGTAATAACATGAAACAACTGCAGCCATCGTTTTGATGTTATTTTATAATATGGCAACCAGTTTAGTGACTCCGTACACCATTTTCAGGCCTTAGCTGATGTTGAGGGGGTGAGTTGCGATCGTATACACGATCCCATCAGTGGCCAACTTTTGTGAACAGGCTTCAGTAGAATACTGTAACAGCAGTGGTGTATCTGCAGACATATGGTGTCTTGAGTACCGAATCTGACTACCATATAATAAAATGACACCAAAACGACGGCTGTAAGTGCTTCATTTTATTACGTAAAAGCTTCACTGTTTCTGATATTCTCGGCCATAGGCACCGATTACAATAATTTTCCTTCTGTAAAAATCTCTGTCAGTATACTTCGCCATTTTATGCCCGTATCATATCTAGAATAGTTGCCCATTTGTCTCTTCTCTGCTTATGTACATACCTTACTGCGTCATGTACCCACAACTCCTCCAGGAGATATTCGATCTCGCAGTGGGCAGTGCTTATCATATTTCAGCTTCCAATGTATAAATCTGTAGCGTCTTTCAATTTCTATCACTGTGTAGTGCGGCTCGCTGGATCACTGCATCAGTGCCAGAGTTAAAACTCTAAAGGATTGGGATTCGATCGTTGTCTCGCGATTAAGCAGACTATACGAGCGATGTGAGGTCAAAGTTCGTAAGCACTAAATAAGGGAGACCAGATATTAGATCGAGACGGGACAGCAGTTTACCTAATTGATAGAGATCCGATGTATTTCAGTCCCATACTTAATTACTTAAAGTATAGTAAACTAGTCATCAATAGGGACCTTGCTGAAGAATTTTATAACAAAAGAGACCTCATTGTACCAGCTAAGGACAGGATTTGTCATAGAGATAGTAGACCGCTTCGAGATTCTAACAGACATGTGTACAGTGTTCTTCAGTGGTATGAGCCCCCTCTCCTTTTGCCGGTTTGGGCTAAGACCAGACGTCTCTATCGATACCAGACACCTGCAGCTCTATCTGGTGTTACCTTGGATGGCACTGTCTGCACTGACCCAGACACTGTCGCCGAACATTTTGTTCTGCACTATGCTCGACCCTCGGCGTCTGTGAATAATAATTATCAACTTACCTTTTGTTTCTTAAACCAGTGGTAGGAGCGAAAGCAATTATCTTTTACTACCCAAGACCTGGAGCTACATAATGCTCCATTCAGTGAGTGGGAATTCGTTAGTGTCCTAGCACACTGCGCCTCATACAGCCCCAGGGCCAGGGTGCCTATTCTGTATCTTTCCCCCATTGTGCCGATCGTTTCGGTACTCCAGAGCACCGAACGGTCTAGTACTCGAATTAGAGCCCCTGCATTATTCAATATGCATTTCGGAAGTGATACCGTTCGGGTCTGGAGAACCGAAGCGCTGTTGTCGGTTCGCGTCACGCAAGCCAATCAAAAGCAAGTGGCCGCAGATCCGCGCAAGAACACCAAGCGGCTAGCAGACGACACAGACGCGCTATTGTTCAAAGTACCAAAAACTGCGTTTACGTTGCCATGACGCATGACGGCGCATTCCATCGAGCTGACGTGCCGGCCTTCATCGCTCTTGCCTCCTCCTTAACAGTATCAGGCGCAGCATATCCATTTCCGTGATTCTCAGCTGAAATGCATAGAAATTTTTACAGTTACCCTGACTGCATATTTCCATGCATGCATAATAACGATAGCGTATTTGACTGTATTCTGCAGATTGTCGTAAATGCCGCATTGTGTCGTCTTATTCTCATTCACACTGACATCGTATTTTGGATTTCACGTTTCGGAAAATGAATTAGGAATAATGTGTAGGACCACAGTGTACTAATACAGCTATAAAACACACGAAAATTTGATTCTGAGAGTTTCAAAGAAAAAGAAGATAAAAGAATGTGGTTATAGCTCGCTGCTAGAGATCCAAATGATTAAGTAGCCCACTTCCCTACATGGTAAGTCAACGATTTGGGTCTTAAAAACAAAATTGAAAAACGCATTTTCGAGAGCTCCTGCAGTTCGTCGAAGTTTATAACATGCATCTCATGAATGAAAATGTTTCATAAATGTTGCTACAGTTCTAAAAATATTACGGTGGAGATCTTTCATCTCTGTCTACTGTTGTTCAGGATTCGGCCGCAGATAAATAGTTGTGACAAGCAAGATTATGAAGATGACTGCTGCCAGTCATATTCCCAGGAATTTAAATTGTGCTCTTAGATTCCTGTCTAACCGCATACTCGGAAATCCCTACATATTCGGAAAAAATGTGAATTATTTCTGACAAGAAAAAAAAAAATATAACATGGATGTTTGTGATGTCCTTAGGTTAGTTAGGTTTAACTAGTTCTAAGTTCTAGGGGACTAATGACCTCAGCAGTTGAGTCCCATAGTGCTCAGAGCCATTTTTGAAAAAATATAAAGGTCACTGTCGGTTGTTTCACTCACAGCAATTTCATCTGCAGCAATTTTATATTTCGCTTTTTAAACACACAGAAATCACGAAATCATTACTGAGGAAGTGCGCTCTTACATGTAAGTAATAACGAATATTGCAGAAAAATCCTAACTTCCACGAATAACAATGTCTCAGAACGTGTTGCATATATGAAGAGGAAAAAAACAAATTTTGCACCCATTCGTGCGCGAACCCGTGTCCTTTTGTATCGCATTCCCAGGCGCTAACCACTTTTTTTTATTGGCCACGGCTAACAACGCATACATGGGACTCAATTCTTGTACTATTGGGTAGAGGAACGTAGGCTGACGTCGTTGCCAAACGGTTATGCGTAAGTCATAAATGCGTGATAGTTTTGAAGATTTCCAATATCAGGCTTCACAAAATTGCTTTCCATTGTTACTTGAAAGTCGTAAACACGTTACAATAATTGCTAACTAAACCATTTGTGGGAAAAGTACACAAAGTCACTAATAACGTCAGTTCACGCTCATGTACTATACGTAAGCAGAGCTGATGTCTAGATATTTAATGATCTTTAAAATCTTATTTGCATAAAAGTAACACGTATGTTGAGAGAATATTGACCAAAAACGTCCTTTTTTTGATATAATCATTCACAGTAACAGCCTAATCTAACCATATTTCTCACAAAGGCAAATACTCTATTATGAACTCACTTTCCAACCAGATGCGTCCTCAGGCCATTCTTTAGCAACCCAATCATTAAATCCAAAGCTAAGACCGCTAAATATGTTTAAAATAACAAATTATAGGTGTACATAAACCACAGCTCACCTATCGACAGGGCCACACCGAAAGCCAAAACCTATCGGTACAATTGTAAAATCGGTGGGAGGACCGTTCGGTAACAGGTCTAAAAAGCTTACTGAATAGGATATTTCGATAAAGAACCGAAAATGACGTCACTACCGAGACTAACCTACTACACCGATCGGTATGAACGATACAGAATAGGGCCTCTGACCGCATCCACAATCGAATGATCAAGCACCTGCCAGTCGATTGTCAGCGTCATATTCGCTGTTATCTTTAACTGCATCTGGAGCGAGGGCGAGTTCCCATCACAATGTTGAGAAAGCATCACTGTCCCAGTACTGAAACTGTGTAAGCACTCTTTAGAGATGGACAGCTATCACCCAATAAGCCTCACCTACGTTCTGTGTAAGTTGCTTGAACGTTGTGTTGACTGCGTCTCACGGTCTCCTGGCTCCATCCCTGTGTGGTTTTCGCCAACACCGTTTAACTACTGATAACGTGGTTTACCTGGAGCCTGCCATCCGAACAGCTTTTGTCCAAAGTCCACACCTTATAGTCGTCTTCTACGTTCTGCAAAAGGCTTATGACTCCACATAGGTACACCACAACCTTGCTACCTTACACGAGCGTGGTCTCCAAGGTCCGCTCTTGATTTTCATGTAGAACCCCCTGTATGTTCCGGATTCGAGTTGGTTCTTCCCACAGTCCACCCAATACCCAGGGCTCTATACTGAATGTGTTCTTCAATGGTCTAGCAGCAGCTTTGGGACAGTTAGTATCGACCTCCTTGTACGCTGACGACTTTTGGCTCTATTGTTACTCCTCTGATGTGGGTGTCGCTGAACGTCGACTGCAGGGCGCTGTACGAAGGGCGCAGGCATGGGCCTTCACCCATCGATTTTCCGCTGTGCTTCTGTCGACGTGTAACCTTTCATCCGCAACCAGAACTTTGCCACGACGACCAGCTACTCAATGTGGTGGTGACTTATCGCTTTTTAGGGCTGGTCTTAGGTTATCGATTGACATCGATTCACCATCTTCACCAGCTTAAGCGAAAGTACTGGCTGCACTTCAATACACTTCGCTGCCTGAGTAACACCAGCTGGGGTGCAGATCGCACTACCCTTCTGCAGCTTTTCAAAGCTCTGACACAATCCCGCCTGAATTATGGGAGTCAGGCATATGGTTTGGCATCGCCTTCAACATTGTGGATGCTGGATCCGGTATACCACTGCGGCGTTCGATTTGCGACAGGAGCCTTTAGAAGTAATCGTGTGAGCAGATTACTCATGGAGGCTGGGACCTCTCTATTGTGGATCAGGTGCCAACAACAGCTTGTCAATTGTACTACCCACGTTCACAGCTTACCTAAGCATCCAACCCGTCGTCTCCTCTTTCCAAACACGATATTCTATCTCCGCAATGGTGGCCACGATCAAGAACTACGTTAGAAATCCGCTAGCAATCTATCCTACCCTCTTTATCCACTTCTGTGCACTTCCATGGTGCATTCCTTCATTCGTCTTGACCTATCAGAAGGTCTGAAAGTTTCGGTTCATCCAGAGCCCCTTCGCCGCCAATTTTTCTCAAGCCCTGGGCGCATCCGAGGGCTTAGAAGTAGTCTACACTGAAGGTCTTTTGAGCTGTGCTTATACTCATGCGGGATGCACCTAACTTGGTTCAAATGGCTCTGAGCACTATGGGACTTAATATCTGAAGTCATCAGTCCCCTAGAACTTAGAACTACTTAAGCCTAACTAACCTAAGGACACCACACACATCCATGACCGAGGCAGGATTCGAACCTGCGACCGTAGATGTCGCGCGGTTCCAGACTGAAGCGCCTAGAACCGCTTGGTCACCACGGCCGGCTTGCACTGAACTGCTCTCCTTGACAGATGGCTGTACTATTTTCACTGCACAGATGGTAGCATTCTCTCTTGCTCTTCAGCGTATCTGTTCCTGCACTGGCGGGCTCCTCTCTCATCTGCATCGACTCCTTGAGCAATTTTCAAGCCCTCGCCCAGTGTTACCCTCACCCTTGATTGGTCATTGCTGTCCAGGATTTCCTGACCTGGTGGATGACATCGGAAGTTCACTGAGGCTTTTTGCAGATGATGCTGTGCTGTATCGAGAGGTTGTAACAATGGAAAATTGTACTGAAATGCAGGAGGATCTGCAGCGAATTGACGCATGGTGCAGGGAATGGCAATTGAATCTCAATGTAGACAAGTGTAATGTGCTGCGAATACATAGAAAGAAAGATCCCTTATCATTTAGCTACAAAATAGCAGGTCAGCAACTGGAAGCAGTTAATTCCATAAATTATCTGGGAGTACGCATTAGGAGTGATTTAAAATGGAATGATCATATAAAGTTGATCGTCGGTAAAGCAGATGCCAGACTGAGATTCATTGGAAGAATCCTAAGGAAATGCAATCCGAAAACAAAGGAAGTAGGTTACAGTACGCTTGTTCGCCCACTGCTTGAATACTGCTCAGCGGTGTGGGATCCGTACCAGATAGGGTTGATAGAAGAGATAGAGAAGATCCAACGAAGAGCAGCGCGCTTCGTTACAGGATAATTTAGTAATCGCGAAAGCGTTACGGAGATGATAGATAAACTCCAGTGGAAGACTCTGCAGGAGAGACGCTCAGTAGCTCGGTACGGGCTTTTGTTAAAGTTTCGAGAACATACCTTCACCGAAGAGTCCAGCAGTATATTGCTCCCTCCTACGTATATCTCGCGAAGAGACCATGAGGATAAAATCAGAGAGATTAGAGCCCACACAGAAGCATACAGGCAATCCTTCTTTCCACGAACAATACGAGACTGGAATAGAAGGGAGAACCGATAGAGGCACTCAGGGTACCCTCCGCCACACACCGTCAGGTGGCTTGCGGAGTATGGATGTAGGTGTAGATGTAGATGTATCCCCTTGAACAGCATGGACGCTCAGAGACCTTCGTCTGGACCATAGGCCACGTCGGGATCCCAGGGAATCAACTCGCTGACAGACTGACCAAACTGTCTGCAAATAAGCGGACTCTTGAGATTAATATTGCGGAAAAAGACCTCCGATCTGTATTACACTGACACGTTTTAGGTGCCTGGAATACAGCATGGCTCTCTCTCACTTCACCAAACAAACTGCAGATGATAATCAGTGGAGGTCCTCCATGCAGGCCTCTCATATGGACTCTACGATCCTTCGCCAGCTCATGGTCATCTCCTCCGTTGCAAGGACCCACCCGACTGTCATTGAGGTTCCCGTTTGACGATGGTCCACATTTTACTGGACTGTCCCAACCTAGCCGCTCTGCAGTGGGCTTTTAATCTCTCTGACTCGCTATCCCTGGTATTAGGAGCTAATGCACCAGCATCTGACTTAGTTTTATGTTTTATTCATGAAGTGGGCTTATAACACACTCTAAAAGGGATGGCCGCCAGCCCATTGAGGGTTTGGCAGAACACTCTGCTGCCTCCTTTGCCCAGACCGCAGTTGACTGGGCTTGTTGGTCAGCCTGGTTCTCACCTACCTACACTTTTCTTCCTCTCCTCCCCAGCCCTCTCCCCCCATGTTGTTTGTTAGAGTTGTTCATCTTTTTTGTCTCTGGAGGGGGTTGAGGGATGTATGCCCCTCATTGCACCCTGTTTTTGGATGCTTCCAGTTGCTCCCTAGATGGGACTTTGCTTGCATTTCTTCCTTTCTTCTTTTGGTCCCTTATCTCAGCTTCACTGACATTGTAAACCTTGGGGTTTTCGTCCAATTAGTTTTGTGCGGTAGTCTATCTCTGATTTATAATCATATATACCTTGAGCTGTGGTGGCTTCTGTGAGGGCGCGTGTTAATGCTACTGGCGCCACTTGTGCGCACGTTCCATCGACTCTGGACCCCGTCGTATCATCTTTGCTGCGTTATGTGTTTCCTCTAGGGCAGTGTGGTGGGGAGTGGTGTATCTGACTCGGAGTGCCCGAGTACTCTGCGTCCTGGGGACTGCAACAAGCTAACGCAGTTGACCGTTGGGCTATGGGGGCACGCGTTGCCCTGCAGCGTCGATTGTTGCTACATGATGGTTTAGCGGGCAAGGAGCGGACTTCGTCTCTTGCAGCCTGGTTATGAGGTACATCAGTTGTTGTGTACTAAATACGCCGAGACGTACTGAACAACTCGTTAGCACCCACGAGTAGCTGGGCAGTATTATCCAGTGTCCAACTGGAGTCATGAAGCTTTTGGCCTCCTTGGCATTTGTTGAAATTATTTATGAGGATGATCTGGCCAGGAATCCAGTTTCTTTATGCCATTCAGTTCAGTGACCGCTTGGGACCTGTGTGTGGAGGTTTCTGTATGGGCAAAGGTAGTATTTTGCAGTGTTAATCTTGCACTTGAAATCATGGTCTGTTGTTGTTGATACTACTGCCCTTTTTAGGGAGATTATTGGATTTAACCTGTAACTGAAGTTGTGTGCACTCAGCCTAAAGGTACGCAGATGTGGGTCATGTGTGTGTGCGTGCTTGTATTTCCACACTCCTTTACTCGATACTGAGGAGCCCTTCAAGCTATAGTTGTACAGTGTAACCTGCCAACTGCCATTTGCTGCATATCCCAATTACAATGTCTATTATCTCGCAAGAGGCCACAGTAAAGGTATATCTTGACTTTTAAAATCTTCTTTTCAATAACCTTGTACATTGCTTCTTGTTATATTTGGAAGATTAATTTGTGATTTTATGAGGGGGCCGCTCCCATACTGAAGTTTTGTCCTTTTAAGTGTTACTGATACGTGGTTTTTACTGTCATTAGGGAGAACGTGGAAGGGAGGACCCGCCAATATAACTTTCTTTTCACACAATCTTTTTATTTAACAATATATAAACTGTGTTTTACAGATAATGGAAGCATTTAACGACAGAATTTTCTTTAATAGAATGAATAAATTGGCAAAATTCTTAAGTTGAATGAGTTTTTAATCTTTGCAACAGAAATCTGAAGTGCTGTATTTCAAAACAGCAAACAATTTGACAATGATTACAAGACGGCCCGCCCGTTATCGGGTGAAACAGCGGTGTTTACCACCGCGCGGGGCACAGTCTCATTAAATGCCCTTCTGCAACACATCAAAACTGTATAGGCACCATTGATAAGAAGAGTGATTCAGTTACTCAAAACAGATGACTTAACTTTTAATTTGAAATTTGTATGTCGAAAGGTTCATGGTTAAGATGTGCAGCTGTACTTAAAAGTTAAACAGGTTAGCAAACAGTATGACAATAATAAGGCTTGCTTCAAAGCAACCAACCTCTTAATTTCACTCGGCAACCAAGGTGCTACGGGATCCCGACCCGTCACTTCTGACAATTTTATTTTGACTAACGCCCTGGTGACAGTTACCTGTTAATATTTTCGAAGTTAAACTGATTGTCAGTTATTAAGACCGCTGTGAAGGAACGTCTTAAAACATTATTTGGGAACACTTATTACAAGAGAACTCCAAGATCCAGCTAAAATATATCGATAATGACTCGGTTTTTCAAACACAGAAACGAACAGCTTAGTTCAACAGGTTGTTCAGATTATAACTAATGACTGAGAAATGCAATTACAATCAAAGAATTGAACCTCTTCTTTTGTTTAACGGCAACCTGTGCATTACTACAATTGTCCTGGCTATATTTACGACCGAGAGATGATTAATTAGAACATTAGTGATCGGGTATAAACCAAAAAGGAAAGGAAATACAATAGCCGGACAAATTTTCTATCGACGACTAGTGTCTTAATACGAAACTACTGCATATATTTACGACCAAAGAGGTGACCGAGTAAAACTCTGAGCTTCGGGTACAAACCAGAAAATAGTAAGGAGGGCAGGTAGACAATGAAACAAATCACCACGAGGATTACCGAATGTTACTCCCCTTTATCAGCAAGCAGTTGCATGGATCCACAGTGCGTGGCAGCGGTTACTGAGTGGTGCCGATGAAAGTCAGTTAGAAGAGGGCAGCCAGGCCACGAGCGGTCGTCCGACACGAATATTGCCAACCAACCGACGGAATGTCGGCCTGCTGATTGTAGTCGATGCTGACCCCGGTGAAGTACTCCGGCATATTCGCTCTGCGCAGGCCCTCCTTGCACAGCTCGTGGCTTCGGCCGCTCGGACCTCGTGACCACCTCTTGTCGCGACGCTACTGCCAACGAACCCCGTATATACATCGGCAAGCAAAGACCTTCTAAGGACACAACCCACAGATACCAACTCTCCTCATAGATATTGCGAATGGGGCTGCAAGAGGGACAGTCGAAACTACACGTGAGCCAGTAGCACCAGACAGAACAGTCTACTAACTCAATAGCGCCACGGCTCAGTTACTGTGTATGTTATTCATATTTATCAGACTTGTTTTGCTGCTTGTTGCCTGGCATATGTTGACAGCCTAGCATGAGCAGCTGTCGACGCGTTGCTGTTCTGTTGGTCCAGGGCAGGGACACCTTTTCCTTCCGCTTCTGCGGCCTTCCCGTCACAGCACAATGTCTAAGTGTTAGCAGGTCACACACGATTTTGCGGATCTCTCGCTCCAGCGTCACGTTGTTTGTCGTTATTCTTTTGGTATCGTGCTGCGGCAGGATGTTGCCGAATTAGGAAGTAATTGACTCATGTATCTGTTACTGTAAGGCCCTTGTGGGCGTATGATGAGAATCTTTGGGCAAACTGAAGACTGAGTTTCTTATTTTCTTTAAAAAATGATTTAATTGTCATTATAATTTTAATTGTGTTTTAACGTGATTTATGTGAAGCAGGTTTGTGGGCGGTCAGTGAAGTACTACAGTTGGTTCGGTTTTACATGTGGGTAGCCTTTTGGCAGCTTGGCCGTATCTTGTCTGTATCAGAGGAGAATAACCAGTGGAGATGTATGCATTTTAATGTTTTTTATTTAACGTTTGTTGAAGTTATATTCAAGGCCTGTTGTGGGATTAGCCACAGTCTGATCTAGTTGTGGGGACAGATCGTCGCCGTAGGTTTATTTCATTAATGATTTGTATGTAGTCTGGCCATCGTAGTGCTGCACAGTTGACGTTTTTTATTGTTTATAAATTTATGTATGCCAAAGGCCTTGCCGCAGCGGTAACACCGGTTCCCGTCAGATCACCCAAGTTAGGCGCTGTCGGGCTGGGCTAGCACTTGGATGGGTGACCATCCGGTGTGCCGAGCGCTGTTGGCAAGCAGGGTGCAGTCAGCACTTGTGAGTCAATCTGAGGAGCTACTTGATAGAGAATTAGCGGCTCCGGTTTCGGAAACTGATATACTGCCGGGATAGCGATGTGTTGACCACATGCCCCGCCATATATGCATCCAGTGACGCCTATGGGCTCAGAGTGACACGGCGGCGGATCGGTACCGTTGTGCCTTCATGGCCTGTTCTGGAGGAGTTTTTAGTCTTTTTTAAATTTATGTATAATGCAAGTGTCCTTTTACAATGTGAATTTGATTTAAAAATCGTAAGTATTTGTTCGTGTTTCGCAAGAATCTTAGTATCTGTCAGTTGGCTCATAATAGAGTTACTGTTAAATAAAACTATTTGTGTGGGAATGATAAATGACGCACCAACTTGGGCCACCCTTCCACGCATTTTCCTTAAATTGATCCCAATCCTTGTTTTTGGTTTCAGACCTGTCAGAGGACAAAGGGACTGATGACCTAGTAGTTTGCGCCCTTCAAGCATGCAACCAACAAACCAGACACTGAAAAAGGGTTTTTATTTGTAACTTGTCACTACCTTCATTTAATAATGTGAGAACCCACAGGTTTCGTGGCAAATCGGAATCCACGTAACACTGTAGGTTCCTATGAAACTAGTGGCATAAGTCAGTTCAAAGGTAGCGGGGAGGCAATGGCATATGAGCTAAAATGGGAGAACGCCTAATGAAGCTGTGTGATGTCCAGACCAACCTTCATGTTAAGTACAGATAACCTTTTAGATGATTACGACTATTCCAGAAACAGACTAAGCCTCGAACCATGTTGTAAAAAATGAATAAAGGAGTCAACTGGGGAAGATTTATTCCCTCAAATAATCATCTTTACCAGACTGTGTGGAGAAAAAGACTATGGACGATAGATGTTTAATGTGACGTACTAAAAGAAGGTCACTCTGAACCGAATTTACGCGTCAAAGAAATTCCAACAATATTCTCATTCGAGTATGCACTGTGACTTTATTACTACTTGCCTCAATGTTCTTTTGCTACGGAGAAATACAGTAGAAAATGTATGGGTAATTCTAATTGAAAGGATTTGTTCACTAGTGGCTGTTAATTGTCTCACTGAACTGGCAGATTGATACAACTGTGAGAGAACGATATGCAAATAACAAACATTTGCCATTACTACGAGAATAAAGCGATTACCAGATGCATATATTCGCCCTCTTTCTCACCACTTCCGTTCAGAGTAATCATGTTCCCATTCACAATCAAGGTACCGAATTCAGACCCCAGTTGAATATATATTCAGACGCTTTGAGATCAAACGTAATTCGGTGGATCAGTCCCCTTTGATACCGAAGTAAATTCAATTTACAACCAGACCTGAGTCAATATCTCCGAATTGAAAATGCGAGTGCAGAGGCAATGTAGTTTAAGAATTTCGCAATACAAAGGCAGCGTCGTTGAAATGGATGGTTAACTGGCTGCTCTGTAAATTATCAGAGCGCTAGCTACAGTTCTCATCGCTTCGAACGCTGAAACTACTGTCGAATGCTTGCCGTTTCGTAATGGGAAAATACGTTCCATTAAACAAATCTATGACTTTTATGGTTGAAGGCTCTCAAATTTCACTCGGGCAAGTCTATACAATAATATGTACTGATTAAAGGGTAAATTCGTGATGTCACTGGAGCTGCAAGTTTTTGCCAAAACTTAAAACATATTTCTGTATTATAGCCGGCCAGTTTCGGTGAAGGACGCCATTTCCAAATAGCATCAAGAAACTACGAAATACTGCCTTGCAGAATCTATGTTAGTGTGATGTAGTTTTACAAGGCACACACACTGAGATCTCCAGATGATCCGTGCTAGCCATGAACTATTAAAGTATGTGTGTAATATGTATGAAAACACACACAACATTGGTGTAATATTCTAAAATATTTATTACTTATTTCACAAACCAGTTTTCAACTGTTACGACTTAATCAGGAACAAAGATAAGTACGTCGTGTGGTGAAATTTTGTCGAATCAATGTTTTTAAACTAGAGAATGTACAGAATATCTCCATTTTCTGAGATGCAAATGTTAATTTTACATTTAGGAATAAAACAAAAGGGATTATTTCAGTATAAATGCGATGTAATATTATTTAAGTAAGATAAAATGTGTGATACATTAACTAATGAACTGTTGTTCATAGAAGAAAATAAACTGAACAATAAACTTAGGTGACATGTTCCAAATGTGTGCCTGAACACGATAATATTACCTTTAATGGGTCCCAATTACAAACAGGTAAGATACAATAGAGAGATTAAACAGGTAAGTGAAGCAGCTGTGACGCAGAAAGTCATTTTTCTTAACACAACAAGAGAAACTATGGCTACTGAAATAAAGGGAAATGGGACATGTGAGCAAGAGGCGTAATTTACGACATGGCCTGGATGGGACTATGAGTAGTATCCGCAGTTAGCAGAGTCGTGCACGTATGTAATATTATTCTCTTTGATTCAGTCATGTGACTTTCAGATGCTCTGTTCTTTATATCGATTTCACAGTCACTGCTATTCTCAGTAACGCCCTTCGCCTATCAAATACCTATCACAGTTTCGCAAAAACAATGCCGTGACTAATACGTTCAGCACCTCTGCTCTAGCTGTAGGTAACAACGTTTCCTCTGCTTTTCTGCCGTAAGACTACGACAGAAATCCATGTTTTATCAAAATGGTTAATAACGTTTTACCAGTTACGGCCGGTGTCGCTTCCCTCTCACCATATCCTACCTGTTTCCTTTTACCAGACAGAGAACCAGTAATTTTGCAGTGTTGTCAACAGGAACCCAGAATTTGTAACTACTACTTACATATCAGATTATTATTTTTGTCTTTTTTTAATCGTTATGTCGCTTTCTTATCTGTTTGTCCATTCTCTAAAAATTTTGCCATTTATTTCCAACTAATTCCCCATTGAGAGACTTGAAATTTACGACTCAAAAACAATGCAATTTCAACTCGCGTTCCAGACTGGTGTGTGGCGGAGGGTACTTTGTCTTACTTTCTATCTGTCTGTTCCGTAAAATTCTTGGAATTTATTTTAAATTAATTTCTGTTGAGCTAGAGACTTGAAAGTTTCAACAGAGCTCATGACTGGATGACATCACAATATTAAATCGATTTCTTGTCTGGTGCGTGACAGAGGGTACTTCAACTAACACGGCCGTTTCCCCCTTTTCCTGTTCCACTCGCGATTGCTGGTCAGCTTCCTTCTGAGCTCGAATCTTTCTCACTGTTTCCTTCACGGTCTTTTCGCAAGATTTGCATAGGAGAAGGCAATACATTTGTTGATTCAGGCGAAGACAAACGGAAATAATCATGTGATTTAACACACTCCTCCGTTACAACCTCATGAGAAACGTTTGAAATCTATTGAAAAAGTCACACACACAAGAGCGAAGACTGGAAAATTATTATTTAAATAAAATCTTTTTGATATAACACGTTTTTAAAATAGACTGAAAAGCCTAAAATAATTTCTCTTAGCCCCATATAGATTCCTTATGGCATAAAAATAGTCATAGCAGATAAAAATCTGCACTTCTGAAAATTTGATTGCTGTGACAGTACTTGTAAAATTTGAAACTAAGAGCGAGAAGTGCACGAAATAGATAACACGAAATAGTGTAGAGAGTAGCTGTAACTGAGTAAAATCAGGTAACAGTTCATTTCATTTGCATTGAAATGAATCTGTTAGTGACTTAACGTTTCTCGTTGTAAATTTTACAAGTAGTGCAAAAAAATTCACAGGCAAAAATTTTCAGGTGTTATCTGCTTGGCGTTAGGAATTTGTATGGGGCTAGGAGAAGTTATTTACGCTTTTTAGTCCGTGTTTTATTAAAAAGCTTCTATTTTAAGTATTATTTAAATATCGTCTGGTGGATTCTCCCTGCTATTTCTTAGTCTTCAGCAAGCAAATCAGTTCCTGAAGCGGGCGCATCCGTCTCTATTCGAATTACACAGGAAAATGACAAAATTACTAAACTCAGTGTGAACGTGACTGGCATTACTGCAATACCTTTATCAATTATTGTAAGATTTACACAACTAGCCATTAAAATTTTGACACCTGAAAGGATAGAACGAAACGAAATATTATAAAGCATATGCTACACTACTGGCCATTAAAATTACTACACAAAGAAAAAATGCAGATGATAAACGGGCATTCATTGGACAAATATATTATACTAGAACTGACATGTGATTACATTTTCACGCAATTTGGGTACATAGATCCTGAGAAACAGTACCGAGAACAACCACCTCTGGCCCTAATAACGGCCTTGATACGCCTGGGGATTGAGTCAAACAGAGCTTGGATGGCGTGTACCGGTACAGCTGCCCATGCAGCTTCAACACGGTACCACAGGTCATCAAGAGTAGTGACTGGAGTATTGTGACGAGCCAGTTGCTCAGCCACCATTAACCAGACGTTTTCAATTGGTGGGAGATCTGGAGAATGTGCTGGCGAGGGCAGCAGTAGAACACTGTATCCAAAAAGGCCCGTACAGGACCTGCAACATGCGGTCGTGCATTATCCTGGTGAAATGTAGGGTTTCGCAGGGATCGAATGAAGGGTAGAGCCACGGGTCGTAACACATCCGAAATGTAAAGTCCACTGTTCAAAGTGCCGTCAATGCGAACAAGAGGTGACCGAGACGTAACCAATGGCACCCCATACCTACACACTGGGTGATACGCCAGTATGGCGATGACGAATACACGCTTCCAATGTGCGTTCACCGCGGTGTCGCCCAACACGGATGCGAACATCATGGCGCTGTGAACAGAACCTGGATACATCTGAAAAAATGACGTTTTGCCATTCGTGCGCCCAGGTTCGTCGATGAGTACACCAACGCAGGCGCTCCTGTCTGAGATGCAGCGTCAAGGGTAACCGCAGCCATGGTCTCCGAGCTGATAGTCCATGCTGCTGCAAACGTCGTTGACCTGTTCGTGCTGATGGTTGTTGTCTTGCAAACGTCTCCATCTCTTGACTCAGGGATCGAGACTTGGCTGCACGATCCGTTACAGCCATGCGGATATGATGCCTGTCATCTCGACTGCTAGTAATACGAGTCCGTTGGGATCCAGCACGGCGTTCCGTAGTACCCTCCTGAGCTCACCGATTCCATATTCTGCTAACAGTCATTGGATCTCGACCAACGCGAGCAGCAATGTCGCGAAACGATAAACCGCAATTGCGATAGGCTACAGTCCGACCTTTATCAAAGTCGGGACGTGATTGTACGCATTTCTCCTCATTACACGAGCCATCACAACAACGTTTCACCAGGCAACGGCGGTCAACTGCTGTTTGTGTGTGAGAAATCGGTTGGAAACTTTCCTCATGTCAGCACGTTGTAGGTGTCGCCACCGGCGCCAACCTTGTGTGAATGTTCTGAAAAGCTAATCATTTGCATATCACAGCATCTTCTTGCTGTCGGTCAAATTTCGCGTCTGTGGAACGTCTTCTTCGTGGTGTAGCATTTTTAATGGCCAGTAGTGCATATAGTAGCAACGACGACTCTAACCCAGTGTGGATGACACATGGCTACACCATTCCATGTTCCTTAAACTGTATACCAGATTTCTTCAGTCATAGCAACAGACAAATGATTGCATGCCACTGTGTTCAGAACCCACAGGCAGATAATTTTGAATGAATGTGAGATCTGGAGAATGACTGGTCAGTAAACAGTCGAACACACTACGTATCGAGGTAGAACAGGAGAGTGAAACCAATATGAAGTCAATCGTTATCTTGTTGAAAGATGTTACGTGAGACACCCTGCTAAAACAGCAGGACAGGACAGGTAGTTTAAATTGTGGAAAGGGGCTAAAATAAGCGGCTGTCAGTTACACTCGAACATACAACTTTATTTATTTGACCAAACATTACAAGAGCCAAGAAAATTTAAAAAAAAACACAGCATTAATTTGTGGAACTTAATTACCGCCTGAATGCGCCATACACACCTTAAGGGCAAGACCACTTAATTTAAAATCGGCTGAAAACCAATAACTTAAGACTCAACCCAAAATCAGAAATCTAAAAGGCAGAAGGCCTTATCTTAAATCAGTTGTTTAAATTAGGCTGAAGACCCAAACAATCTCACATCTTTAGAGCAAAACAACTTTACTTTAAAATTCAGCCGATTTTTTTAAAAGTAAAATAAGTATAATCAGTGCGTGAAAAGGCACAACAAATCGGTAGCAAAATCAGTGGTATGACATCTGTCGATTTTGACGTAGACTCATAGAGCCCGCACACAGCAGGAAAAGACGATTTTCGAAAAGTGAAGACGAAGACGCAATATGATGGCTAAACGAAACGGTCCACAAGCAAGGAAACGAAGAACAGGACTCCATCTCAACGTGGGCCAGAGATAGAGCTGTCTTAACGCAGTGATACGAGAAACTGGGCAGATGACATTGAAGAATTTCCCGCAGACGCGGAAATGAAGGAAGTGTCACACCTACCAGGAGGAAAGATTCCAGTGAAGAAAGACAAGGAAATGAGGGACGAGACGTCATCTCGTCCACTACATGGAAAACGTTAGGCTTCGTCGACAGTGGGCCAAACGACTTGTATACTTAATTAATCACGACTTCATTACAAGGTTATACAATCGGGACGTTGAATCTAAACAAGATCCGTAGCGAATCAAACCTTAAGAACTTGGAAGATATGCACTATGCCGCCGATATTGATGTTATTATGTTACAAGAGCTACCAGATATTAAACTGGTTGCCTTCACAGGTTGTAATGCAATCGTAAATCCGGGAAACGACCGTGACCCCGGAACGGCGATACACACCAAAACAGGAATCAGCGTCAAAGATGTCGAGAAACTGGCAAACGCCAGGAGTCTAGCAGCCACCATTCACAATACGCGTTTTATAAATATCTATGCACTATCTGGCACTGGGTACAGGAGGTTAAGAGCTGAATTTTATAAAGATGGTATAATTCACCTTTTTGGTGACCGCTACGAGCATATCATTTCTGGAGGTGACTGTAATTGTGTGCTGTCTCCAAGAGACCAGACGCCACATTTTAATAACTGTGCAGAACTCGGAGTGGTAATTACAGAACTCCGCTTGGTTGACACCTGGGAGCTCAAAACGGTGCATTGCCGGGTCTCACTCATATTACGAATCATTCCGCTAGTCATATCGACAGCATCTATGTGACAGTCGACCTGGAAACGCACGTCCAGCAAACCGAGTTATGACACACTATCCTTTCGGATCACGCTGCATGAACTTAAAACGGCAAGAAACGTACAAAGGTCTTGGCTTGTGGAAGCTGAACGTGGAACACTTAAAAGACCCTGAATGCCATGAAATACTATGGAACGCGTGCGAGAATAAATTCACTTCATATACCTCGGCTCTGACATGGTGGATGAAATGTGTGAAACCCGCGATAAGAATATCGTTGATGAATTATTCCCTCGAGAAAAACGTTCGGCAAAAACGGACGGTAGAATATTACTTCCAAGTCCTTCGTGACCTGTACCAATCTGATGTGTCAGTAATAGCCAACTAGATGGAAATAACACGAATTCAGGCTGAACTTCGCGGATTGAAACGGAAACAGTTGGAAGGTCATCAAGTAAGAGCAAACTTCACGATGCCGTACAAGGAGAACAAACATCTGTGTATCATGTGATCAATGACAGGAAGAGGCAACGTAGGAAAATAATAACAGAACTAAGATCTTCTGACGGCAGAGTACTGACGCAGCAAAGTGACATCAAGAACGAAATTCACAAATACTTCACAGAGTTATTAGGCAATACGACAACGGATATCCCGGCGGACAATGAATTCATGACGGAATTAACACGTAGGCTCGACCCGGTAGAAGCAAACATCCTGTTAACTCAAATTACGGAAGAAGAAGTCGCAGGCGCTATATCACGAAGCCCGAAAGGCAAGTCTCCTGGGCCTGACGGCATTCTGGCGGAGTTTTATCAAATGTTCATAAGGTAGCCGATTCCCTAATTAACATGTACTGTAACGAACTAATGAATCCCGCTAATGGCGGTATTTTACTACTGTCCACTAAAGAAAGGAGCGAAGGAGATTTTTGGATGTATATCTCCGACCAGCATCGCATCAACAATTACTATGATACGTACGTCAACTTCCTCAGAAGAGCCGTCATGTGAACTCCGATTCTCGCTGATGCGATTCAGAACATGGAAAAACGAGAGACAATCTGATCCTCGAAAAGAACGTACGATGAAACGACGAGAATCACTGTCAATAAATGTTTTGTTTTCGCAAAGGCTTCCAGTAATGCAGAAGATTATCATTAGGCCTATGGCACTATAATAAGCAATTTTATAATGTTGTTGTAACTATTTATGAATATAAAAAAAGTAGCGGAGTTGGTAAGGCGACGCACTGCCATGCTAAATGGCGTAGATTCGTAGACCGGTAGATGCAAAAAGTTTCCTCTTCGTGTTTGCAACACATTCTGAGACTTCGTTAATCGTCAGTCTCAAGCATTTTTTAGAAATATTCGTTGTAATTTACACGTAAGAGCGCGCTTTCTCAGTAACGAGTATTTCCGATTTCGTGAGTTCCATATGTTTAAGAAATCAGAGATGAAATTACCGTGCGTGAAACAACTGACAATGTCATTTATACTTTTAGCAAATAATTCACCATTTTTTCCGGAGTCCGTTTTAATTTAAGCCTTTTGACTTAAAAGTTAAATTCAAAAATTTATTAAGAGACAGTTGATTTCCCGTCAAGCCATTAGCAATTACCAAGAGTGTGGTCAGACAGGCCGCCCAGAGTGGCCGTGCGGTTCTAGGCGCTACAGTCTGGAACCGAGCGACCGCTACGGTCGCAGGTTCGAATCCTGCCTCGGGCATGGATGTGTGTGATGTCCTTAGGTTAGTTAGGTTTAATTAGTTCTAAGTTCTAGGCGACTGATGACCTGAGAAGTTAAGTCGCATAGTGCTCAGAGCCATTTGAACCATTTCTTTTTGTGGTCAGACAGGAATCTTAAGAGCACTACGCAAATTATTGCGAATGAAACTAGCAGCAGTCGTCTTTATACTCTAACTTGTAACAAGTATTTATCTGCGATCTAATCTTTAACAACAGTAGACAGAGATGAAAGATTCCCGCCACAATATTTTCAGACTATACCACCTTATATGAAACATTTTGATCCATCAGATACATGTTATAAACTACAACAAATTTCTGTAGCTGCACTCGCCACGCGCTCTCGAAAAGGCGATTTTTTAAAATTTGTTTTTATGAACCAAATCGTTGATGTATCATATACGGAAGTAGGCTACTTCATCATTTGGATCTGTAGGAGCGAGCTACAACCACATTCTATGCATCTTTTTGTTCTTTGACGCTCTCTTAAGTGATTTTCCGGGTTCGTGGAGATGCGTTCCGTCTGTGCACCTAATTGAAGGCAGTTTATTCGCTTCTTTTATTTCTGAAACATCATCACGAATGAAGAAAGCGAAATGTGTTTGGTAATAAATGAGCTGCCTTCAAATAGTTTCATAGACGCAACATACCTCCATGAATTTTGAAACAACTAAGGAACGACGGATAACAGAGAAAATGTCGAATTTTTCGGGTGTTTCTATAGTTGTATTTGTACAGTGTGATACTACACTGCATTCCTAACTCATATTCCGAAACGTAAAATCCAAAACAAGACGTCCATGTGAATGAGAATAAAATGACATAATGTGAGATTTACGACAGTGTCCAGAACACAGTCAATGTTCTATCATTAACATGCATTCATGGAAGCCTGTGGTCAGTGAAATTTGAACAGTATTACGTATTCTAACCACACTTTTTGGTACTGTGAAGAATGGCATGCCTGTGTCGGCTGCTAGCTGCCTCGAGTTCGTGCCGCTGTAGCGCTGCAGTGCGCATGCGTGGATGTGTGGCAGATTGCTTTTCATTGGGTGGCGCGAGGAGAACTAACAACAGCGTTTCTGTTCACTAGGACCGTTCAGCATCGCTTTCTAAATGCGTACTGAATAATGTTGGGGCTCTGTTTCGAAAACAAGACTGTTCGGTGCGCTCGTGTACCGAACCGATCGGGAAAATGGCGGAAAGGTACAGAGTAGGGCCCCAGTTGGGGACACAGTATGACAAAAGTGAATGAGTTATTCCAATGGCTGAAAGGGGACCTGGTACCACTCCAGCGTCGTTGTGGAGCAGACCACCCATCCTTGTGATTGAAGGTCTGATGAACTACGGTCGTTCACATATGTAATAAAATGGAGCACCTACAGCCGTCTGTGCGATGTCTTTTATTATATGGCTACCAGTTTCGGTGCTTCAACACAACATCTTCAGGACTTAGCTGACACTGAGGGTGTTAACACCACCCGCATACACCATTCATCAGTGGCCAACATCTATTTCTGGTTTTCGCGCAGACTACCCGTAACAGCGATGTTGTCCCTCCAATATTACTGTTACAAGTAGTCTGCAAAAACCAGTTAAAGATGTTGGCCACTGATGAATCGTGTATAGGATGGTGCTAAGCGCCTCAGTGTCATCTCAGGCCTGAAGATGGTGCACTGAAAGAACGAAACTGGTTGCCACATAATAAATGACATCGTAAGGACCGCTGCAGATGTTCTATTTCATTAGACAACAATGATCGTTGTGTGACAGTCCATGACGCTCGAGACATCGTCGCACTGACCGTCTGGGTACATTTATTGCTGTAAAAAATACCATCTCCTGAACCCCGTCTCCTGATTGTGGTATGTGACGTGGTTTCTCCGCAGTCTAATATGTACTGTTGCGACACTCACTGCTGTAAAAGTTGTTTGTATCTGACATTCGGAACGACACTAGCACTCCTAGAGGCGAGGAAATTAGCGGTAAAATTAGGGCCTGTTTTTAATAACTTTGCTAGTTAATTAACGAAATACAATGATGAAGAAAAATAGCTACACCAAAAAATAGTTACTGTAGAGTAATGGGATATCGTGTATATATTTGTCTAGATACACACTTAAGTGATTAACGTTGCAAGATAACAGGTTGATTCACTGATATGACTGGAAGTGGGGTGAACAAAGACTCCGCGCTGTTGACTAGATGTACGACGCGCTTTTGCGAGAGGTCAGGGCAGCCGCCGCTTAATAAAAATTTCAGTTTTTTAAAAGAGATCGACGTTCTTCAGTAAATATAGGTAGGTTAAAAGAGAATCGTAAGTAAATTGTCTTGTAATGTACGTTCCATAGCTCCTAGGGCCCATAGGATACTAAAGAAAGACAATAGTATGTCAATTTTTAATTATGGCCGAATTTTGTGTCGCTACTATGTACACTCCCTACTGTGAAAACTATGTTGCAGAGAGGTATAAACAACCATATTCGCACTAGTCCGATATCGTATTCAGAAGTGAAGCTTTCTGTTCACTGGGAGCGCTGCTGTCGCAGTGTACAACAAAAATGAGCAGTAGTGTTGGAATTGTATGTGTTAGACTGTGGTTATACTATCCCGCACATCGAAGCACGCTATACACTTATCAGCCAGTACATTACGACCACCGACCTACAATCGATATAAACCAGTCCAGACAACAGCAGCGTTACCTGGCGGGGAATGATTGGTAGTCAGAAACGGGCGCGGTGCACATAGTATCAGTGAGCGTTCTGTCCGTGTGCAGAACGGGGAAGGCGTACGACCTGTCCGAGGTTGGCAGGGGGCAGGTTGTGATGGGCTGAAGACACGGCACGAGCATTCGGAAACTGCACGGCCCGTCAGGTGTTCGAAGAGTGCTGTGATGATTGTCATCAACATGTGACGAAACCAAGGTGAAACCACGTCCAGAGGTCTTGCCGTTGGGCGGCTGCTCTTCATTACAGGTGTCACACGTCGTGGGCTTGTCAGACTGGTAAAACACGACAGGCGGCTATCTATGGAGGAATTATCATCTGTCTTTATGCTGGGCGGAGTACTAGTGTGTCTGAACACACAGTGCACTGAACACTCCAAAAGATGGGCCTCCGCAGCCGACGACCCATGCATGTGCCAGTGTTAACGTCACGACATCGGCAACTACGACGGAAATGGGCAAGTGACGATCGGCACTGGACGTTGGCGCAGTGGGAGAGCGTTGCATGGTCTGATGATCCTCGATACCTTCTTAGTCATGCCGTTGGGAGGTTGCGGATCCGTCGTCCTCCAGAGGAACAGCTCCTTGACACCTGTACTGGAGGACGGAGAAAAGCTGGCGGCAGCTCCGCTATGCTCTGCGGAACATTCACATGGGCATCCATGTGTCCATTGGAGCTCGTGAAAGGCACCATGACGGCCAAGGTGTATGGCTAAATGGTTGCAGACCACTTACGCCGTCTCATGACGATCATGTTTCCAGATGGCAGTGCGGCAGTTGCATTTTTCAGCAGGATAATACGCTATGTCACAAGGCCTGGAGTGTGATGACGTTATTGAAGGAACACAGTGGTGAGTTCCAATTGATGTGCTGCCCCCCCCCCCCTCCCCACCAGCCCGATGGAACACATCAGAGATCTGACTGATCGAAGCTCAGAGCTCATACAGGAATTAGGTGGTCTGTGTGTGCAGACGTGGTGCCAACTCCATCCAGAGATCTATCAATGTCCCATTGCTTCCATACCACGACACGTCGCCGCCGTTATTGGTGCCTAAGGTGTAGGTGTGTATGTGTGTGTGTGTGTGTGTGTGTGTGTGTGTGTGTGTGTGTGTGTGTGTATGTGTATGTGTGTGTGAGCGATAATAACGCAGGACGGCAAACAGCAACCTTGATAAACAATGATTCTGCCGCTGTCAAACGTCGACGAGTTCAGGTAGACGATTTTTCCTGTTGTACGAGTCATAACACGATATTCTTTCAAGAATGAAATCCAATTTCTCAAAGCTAAACCTGCTGTGTATTCTTCCTTTATGCACAAAATGTAGATTACTTTACTGTTAAATACTCTGTGGCGTTGTGCTGAAACAATAATCTTTTATATATATAAAGCGTGTGAAACACTTAATCCCAGTTTGATGTATGTTTCAAGTTGTTTTGCTGTTCTTTAAATTTTCTGGACCAGCAGTGTATTACGACGTATTATGCAGATTACAATGATAAGTGTCTACGAGCCTCTGGTATCCCTAATGTTGTGACTTGGCAAGACAGCCAAGCCACTTAGAGGAAGCCGAAAGGCACGCGTTTAAGCTCACGCAGGCTGGCGTGAGGTCTGGAACAGTTAAAGGAATAGAGACTAGCAAAAAAGGTACGTAGCTTCTGGAATACTTAACTTTAATCCATAATTGGTGAACATCGGTCTGACGGTACATGCATCACAAGATAAATAGCAAATGATAATGGCGCCTTGCTAGGTCGTAGCAAATGACGTAGCTGAAGGCTATGCTAACTATCGCCTCGGCAAATGAGAGCGTAATTTGTCAGTGAACCATCGCTAGCAAAGTCGGCTGTACAACTGGGGCGAGTGCTAGGAAGTCTCTCTAGACCTGCCGTGTGGTGGCGCTCGGTCTGCAATCACTGGTAGTGGCGACACGCGGGTCCGATGTATACTACCGGACCGCGGCCGATTTAAAGGCTACCACCTAGCAAGTGTAGTGTCTGGCGGTGACACCACACCTAATGCTACCTCGTAAATGCTGAAAGAAAAAAAAATTACAGGCATTATTCGGCACTGCATTATTATCTTGGGAAGCCATCATACCGTAAGTGGTGAAGCGTACCTCGTAACTCTGCTAATTATACCATCGTGTTCTATTTGCAAGTGGAGGTACTCTTTCTACGTTTTCGAATGTGTTCTGATTACTCTTGCGTACCCAGTTCTTACGAGAGATGTATATTGCTGGTTGCAAGATCTTTCTGTCTGTCGCAAATTCCAGTTCTCTAAACTTTCGCAGAAAGAACCTACTCCTCCTATCGATGTATTTCTGACATTTTCTACATCTACATATATACTCTGCTAGCCACCAAGCGGTGTGTGGCGGAGGGCACAATTCGCGCCAAGGTCATATTCCCCCCCCCCCCCCCCCCCTGTTCCACTCGCGGATCGCGCGAGGGAAAAACGACTGTCTGAACGCCTTAGTACGAGCTCTTATTTCCATTATCTTTGAATGGTGATCATTGGGAGATTCCCCCGTGGCTAATTCTTGAAGTGTTGAAGTGAATGTAACACACCAAATGTTCACAATTATTTTGTGGATATATTTCAATGTCGCTATTCATCTACAGCCGGGCCAGCCACAGTGTGCCAAATGGCACGTGGGCATGATGTGCGGTCCCTGTGTGGGCCGAAGCTCGGCCTGTCTTGGCTTTTCTCGGTCCTCTCTGACGCACGCTTTACAGCTAGACAGATTTTCTATCGCGTTGTGGCATTTTTCGGTCAGCACGTCTTCAGTTAGGCAGAATAGCGGTGTCAGCGCTGTTTACCCTTCACTGCTTATTTGTGGTATGACAGACATTCACAGGTCCAGTGGCTGTTTGCACAAAAAGGAGGCAGTCTAGCGATCTGTCGTCACAAGCCTTTAAAATGAATGCAGGTGACAGATGAGAGGGGTGTGAATTCTCAATATCTATTACACAGTGGGTAATCGATGTGTACTGCAGTAACCACAACCTGACTTTTGACTTGGGGAGTTTTCCTTTTAGCATGCCCTCTTGCCGCTCCAAGGTTATCACAGCCATCTTCTGAACCCCATACCATATAGAAACTTCAATATCCTCACAAAATTCTGGAAGGAGGATATAACTTCCTCGGTGGGTTGTTTACAAAGTTCAGAAGTGGAGAAGCCATATTTTCCTCATTAACAACCTCATAGCGTGAGAAGACTGTAGTCTGATGTTGCTTTGAGATATAGGTTGCTACTAAGTACGATAGTTGAGCGTCCCAGTCACCATAGTGACTATTTATGTCACAACGTAGGCTTTTACCTAGTCTTCTGCGCACGCTCTCTGTCCTCCCACTTGCCTGGCGACGTGGTGTACTTGTCTGTGAGTTCCTAATCCACACAATAGCATTACCAGTTATAGCATAAAGTTAATGGCCTGGCCTGGCATCTCCTACTTTAATATACAGCTGAAGTTTCTGTTTCCACTCTATGAGACGGCACAGCAATCAAGAATAACAGCAGAAAATATCGATAACGGTTACCACATACCAATTCATCACCGGTGTCTATTCTAAACAATCTTGCCCCACAATCCAATCAAAGATAAAGGAGAATAAGAGTCCCGGTATGGTTTTAACTACATTTCTGTCTAGAGAAGCTTTGAGGGACATAGGTTGCAAATCAGCAACGCCCGTGATAGCAAAGATGTAAAAATCAGAAGTGAGAAAATCACACTCATCTTCAATCTCTCGATGCTGAAGTTGTTGTTATTGCTTGTTGACCTGTAATAAAATGTGGTATGTTCTCTGTGAGAGAGGCCAAGATTTGTCGCATTTCAGAACAAAATATAACTTTTCCTGAGATCGATGTTTTGGCGTAATCCATTCATTAAACAACTAGGTCAGTAATGTACTGTTTAATTAAGAAGTACATTTAGATCTACATTTACATGGATATTCTGCAAATCACATTTAAGTGACTGGCAGAGAGTTCATCTAACCACCTTAACAATTCTCTGTAACTTTCCGAACGAGCTCTGATTTCCTTTATTTTGCGTGGTGATCGTTTCTCCGTATGTAGGTCGGTGTCAACAAAATAATTTCGCATTCGGAAGAGAAAGTTGATGATTGCAATTCCGTGAGAAGATTCAGTCGCAACGGAAAACGCCTTTCTTTTAATGATGTCCAGCACAAATCCTGATCCTGTATCATTTCAGTGACACACTTTCCCATATTTCGCTACAAAAAAAAAAAAAAAAAAAAAAAAAAATACCCGCGCTGCCCTTCTTTGAAATTTTTCGATGTACTCCGTCAGTCCTGTCTGGTAAGGACCCCACACCGCGCAGCAGTATTCTAAAAGAGGACGGACAAGCGCAGTGTAGGCAGTCTCCTTAGTAGATGTGTCACATTTTCTAAGTGTCCTGCCAACAAAAGGCAGTCTTTGGTTAGCTTTCCACACAACACTTTCTATGTGTTCTTTCCAATTTAAGTTGTTCGTAATTGTATTTCCCAGGCATTTAGTCGAATTTACGGCCTTTAGATAAGACTGATTTATTGTGTAACCGAAGTTTAACGAATTCCTTTTAGCACCGTGTGGATGACCTCACAATTCTCGTTATTTAGGGTCAACTATCAATTTTCGCATCATTCAGGTATCTTTTCTAAGTCGTTATGCATTTTTTTTTATCTTCTGATGATTATATTAGTCAAAAACGACAGAGTCATCTGCAAACAATCTAAGACTGCTCAGATTGTCTCCCAAATCGTTTATATAGATAAGGAACAGCAAAGGGCCTATAATACTATCTTGGGAAACGCCAGAAATCACTGCTGTTTTACTCGATGACTTTCCGTCAGTTACTAAGAACTATGACCTCTCTGTCAGGAAATTACAAATCCAGTCTCATAACTGACACGATATTCCATAAACACGCAATTTCACTACAAGCCGCTTGTGTGGTACAGTGTCAAAAGCCTTCCGGAAATCCAGAAATACGGAATCGATCTGAAATCCCTTGTCAATAGCACTCAACACTTCATGCGAATAAAGAGCTAGTTGTGTTTCACAAGAACGATGTTTTCCAAACCCATGTTGACTGTGTCTCAATCGACCGTTTCCTTCGAGGTAATTCATAATGTCCGAACACAATATATGTTCTAAAATCGGCTGCATATCGACGTTAACGATATGGTCCTGTAATTAAGTGGATTACTCCTGCTACCTTTCTTGAATGTTGGTGTGACCTGTGCAACTTTCCAGTCTTTGGGTACGGATCTTCCGTCGAGCGAAGTTTGTATATGATTGTTAAGTATGGAGCTAATGCATCAGCATACTCTGAAAGGAACCTAATTGGTATACAGTCTGAACTAGAAGACTTGCTTTTATTAAGTGATTTAAGTTGCTTCACTACTCCGAGGATATTTACTTCTCCGTTACTAATGTTGGTAACTGTTCTTGGTGAGAATTCTGGAATATGTACTTCGTCTTCTTTTGTGAAGGCATTTCGGAAGGCTGTCTTCGATAGTGTCTCCACTGCTATCGCGCAGAGAAGGCATGGATTGTTTCTTGCCGTTAACATACTTCACATACTACCAGAAACTCTTTGGATTTTCTGCCAGCTTTCGAGACAAAGTTTCCTTGTGAAAACAGTTATAAGCAGCTCGCATTGAAGTCCGCCCTAAATTTCGAGTTTCTGTAAAAGATCGCCAATCTTGGGGATTTTGCGTCTGTTCAAATGTGGCATGTTTGTTTCGTTGTTTCTGCAACCTATGTTGTTAATCTGGAATGAGTGGAGATTGTCTCTCAGGAAGGCGTCAAGTGAATTATTATCTGCTTTTGTGACTAGGTATATTTTTCGCTTATTTTTCGACGATTTGGGGATTAGAATATTCAGTCTCTCCTGTGTTCACTAACCCCTGAATCGGTTTTGATGCTCGTTATTAACCCTGGATTATTTGTTGCTAAGAGGTCAAGTGTGCTTTCACAACCGTTTACTGTTCGCGGGGGCTCATGAACTAACTGCACGAAATAATTTTCAGAAAATGCGTTTAACAAAATTTCGGAAGGTGTTTTATGCGTACCTACGGAATTAAACATGTTTTTTCGCCAACATATCGAGGGTAAATTAAAGTCACCACCAACTATAATCGTATGAGTCGGATACGTGTTTGAAATCAAACTCAAGTTTTCTTCGAATCTTTCAGCAACTGTATCATCTGAATTGGGAGATCGGTAAAAGGATCCAATTATTATTTTATTCCGGTTGCCAACAATGACCTCTGGCCATACTAACTCACGGGAAGTATCTACTTCAATTTCGCGCCAAGATAAACTACTTCTAACAGTAACAAACACATCACCGCCAACTGTGTTTCGCCTATCCTTTCGGAACACCGTTAGATTCTTCGCAAAAATTTCGGCCGAGCTTATATCCGGCTTTAGCCAGCTTTCAGTGTCTATGACGATTTGAGCGGCAGAGATTTCTATTAGCGCTTGGAGCTCTGGTACTTCCCCAAAACAGCTACGACAATTCATAACTGTTATACCGATGGTTCCTGTATCTACGTTCTTCCTGTGTTCGACCTGCACCCTTTGTGAGTGAAGCCCTTCTTGTGTTTTCCCGAGACCCTATAACCTGAAAAACCACCCAGTTCACGCCACAAAGCCCCTGCTACCCGTGTAGCCGCCTCCTGCGTATAGTGGACACCTGACCAATTCAGTGGAACCATAAACCCAACCACCCTTTGGCGCAAGTCGAGGAATCTGCAGCCTACACGGTCGCAGAACCGTTTGAACCTCTGATTCAGGTCCTCCACTCGGCTCTGTACCAGAGGTTCGCAATCGGTTCTGTCGACTATGCAGTAAATGATCAGTTCTGCTTCCATCTCGTAAGCAAGACTGGCAGCCTTTACCACTTCTGTTAGCCGCTCAAATCCAGAGAGAATCTCTTCTGATCCAAAGTGACACACATCATTGGTACCGACGTGAGCAACCAGCTGCAGTTGGCTGCACCCTGTGCTCTTCATGGGATCCGGGAGGACCCTTTCCACATCTGGAATGACTCCACCATGTATGCACTCGGAGCGCACATTGGTTTTCTTTACCTCCTTGGCAGCCATCTTCCTAAGGGGCCCAATAACGCGCCTCACGTTGGAGCTCCCAACTATCAATAGTCCCACCCTCTGTGATTGTCCGGATCTTGCAGGCTGAGAGGTTTCCTCTGAAACGGGACCAGAGATAGCATCTGGCTCAGCGACAGAGTTAGTCACAGACAGCACCTGGAACCTGTTTGTCAGTCAAATCGGGGAGGCCTTACGTGCGGTCGCCTGGGAAGTCTTTCGCGTCGTGTTACGCCCTGGGGCGACCTCCCACTCGACCATAGGTGAGAGGTCAACCTGAGTGCGGGCAGTAACTGATCAGGCCACCGATGAGGACCGATCGGTGGACACTGACGTGCTGGACGTCCGTTGGATCCCCAGTGGCCACACCAGTGGTGTGTCCATTCACTGCAGCCTCAAGCTGTGTAACTGAAGCCATCACACCTTGAAGCTGAGAGCGAAGTGTCACCAACTCGGCTCGCATCTGCATACTACAATTGCAGTCCCTGTCCATACTAAAGACCGTGGAAAACTAAACTATGCGAATAAACGGACCATCGGCACGTGCTCAACTCTACTGTAGACCCTGACGAAAACGCAGGAACTGTCTAATAAATTAGATTAATACGCAGAGATTCAAAAACCTAGCTATCGAAGCACTCAGGCGACACTAAATAATTCGCCCCTGATTAGGAACTTGGAATATGTCACAAATTGGTTTACTTTCCGACGCAAACGAAAATGCGAGAACTGTGGCTATTAGATATTGAACTAACAAGCAGAAACTAAACTATTAAAGCACACAGATGAAGATATAAAATCCGCTCCTGGTTAGAACCTCATAAACGTCTCAATATCGGTTACTTCCCTGTTTTTGCTTATGTCTCGGACGGCTACTACTGCCTGCCAAGTAACGTAAATAGGTAAACTAAAAATATTTTGGAATAAAAGACATTTTAAAGTACTACTTTTACATATTTCACGCATTTGACAAAACACATTTTGCTCAGTAACGTAGCTTTATGAATGCATTTCACGTGAATGCAGTGGGGACAAGCTACGATCTTGTCTCCCCACGTCCATCCACCTTTAACACTCGAAACGGACTTCCTTATGTCTCAAGTATAGCATTATGAGTCCGTCTCCACATACAAAATACAGAGACTAACACAAAGCAGACATAAATATGTTACAGTTCAACAGATCACAGAATTTAATTAATACTGACATTGTTCAAATTGAAAGACATTTATGTTGTAAATATTATTTATATCACGAGCACGTTTTGTAAAATATAAATTGTTAGGTAATTTTTAAACACAGGTTTTCGTAACAGATTTTTTAATAATTTGTGTCTGCTGAGAATACGTTCAGCTGCTGGTAACTGGTACAAAGACAAATGAGATGAGGCAGCTAATGTTTTCAGGCAACAGACGAAAATACGTAGCAAAGGACTTTCAAAATACAAAGAAAATAATATGAAATGATAAAGGATATTTGAAATACACTGAGGTGACAAACGTCATGGGCCGGCCGCGGTGGTCTAGCGGTTCTAGGCGCTCAGTCCGGAACCGCGCGACTGCTACGGTCGCAGGTTCGAATCCTGCCTCGGGCATGGATGTGTGTGATGTCCTTAGGTTAAAGTAGTTATAAGTTCTAGGGGACTGATGACCACAGATGTTAAGTCCCATAGTGCTCAGAGCCATTTGAGCCAAACGTCATGGGATAGCGATATGCACATAAACAGATGGCGATAGTATCGTGTACACAAGTAATAAAAGGGCAGTGCATTGCCAGAGCTGTCATTTGTATTCAGATGATTCATGTGAAAAAGTTGCCGAAATGATTATGGCCGAACGACGGGAATTAGCAGACATTTGAAAGTGGTGTGGTAGTTGGAGCTGAACGCATGGGACATTCCGTTTCGGAAATCGTTTGGAAATTCAATATTCCGAGATCCACAGTGTCAAAGGTGTGTCGAGAACACCAAATATCAGGCATTACGTTTCTCCAAGAACAATGCAGTGGCCGACGGCCTTCACCTAACGACCAAGAGCAGCGGCGTTTGCGTAGAATTATCACCGCTAACAGACAAGCAGCAGTACGTGAAATAACCGCAGAAATAAATGAGGGATGTGTGACGAACGTATCCATTAGGACAGCGCGGCGAAACTTGGTGTTAATGGGCTATGGTAGCCGGCGAACGACCCTAGTGCCTTTGCTATCAGCACGACATCGCCTGCATCGCCTCTCCTGGGCTAGTGGAAATATCGGTTGGACATTAGACGACTGGAAGACCGTGGTCTGATCAGATGAGTCCCGATATCAGTTGTTAAGAGCTGATGATAGGGTCCGAGTGTGGTGCAGACTTCACGAAGCCTTAGACCCAAGTTGTCAACAAGGAACTGTGAAAGTTGGTGGTGGCACCATAATGGTGTGAGATGTGTTTACTTGGAATGGACTGAGACTTCTGGTCCAGATGAACCAACAACTGACTGGAAATGGTTATGTTCGGCTACCTGGAGACTATTTGCAGTCATTAATGAACTTTATGTTCGCAATCAACGATGGAATTTTTGTGGAAGATAATGCACCATGTCACCAGGTCATAACTGCTATCGGTTTGAAGAACATTCCGGGCAAGTCGAGCGAATGATTTGGCCTCCCAGATCGCCCGACATGAATTCCATCGAACACTGACGGGAAATAACCGAAAGTTCACTGTATGCACGAAATCCTGCACCGGCGACGCTTTCGTAATTATGGACAACTATACAGGCAATATGACTGATTATTACTGCGGGGGATTTCCAACGACTTGTTGAGACCATGCCACGCCGAATTGCTGCACTACGTCGAGCAAAAGGAGGTCCGACACAATATTAAAAGGTATCTCATGACTTTTGTCACCTCATTGTATAGATGACGAAACATCAAAGTGGGTTCGCAAACTCAGCACAGAGAAAAATGTTTTGTAAATGCTTAGCAATATCGCTAGGATAAGTTTCGTATGGACATGTTCATCGGACGCAGCTTTATCGTTACCTACTATAGCACAGGTATAGCCACAGTATAGGTTCGTGTGACTGTGCAGAGAGACCAAGAACGCCTGTAATGATTATCTACAATGATCTGTTGATCACATGTAACCTTTCTAATGGAATGTGTTAGCGACCTAATTCAGCTCTTTGCACAGAAAATATGCTGTTTTTGATTTGCTGTTATACGTCCTGCGTAAACATTCTCCAACAATATTTTCATCGCATCATTCTGCAGCTCGTCTACCTCGATACCTAACCAGTGTGAATCATGAGCCTGCTTCAGTGCTTCACCGTGTAAGCTCTCCGGCACAATTATGCCCCGACTGTATCTTGTTTTGGTTGAATAATATTTCATTACTGAAATCAACTGAGTTTCCATCTCAAGTTTCTGACAATCTCAGTCAACTACTCTAACATTCTGCGTGGTGTCTGGTTGTTCTATATCGTGTCTCCCTACCACTTTCGCACAACTGAATAGACTAGTTTGAACCTGGGACCTGTTGCTGGTAAGAAGACGCCATGTAGAATTCAGAAGAGTTCAGTGAGACAAGCGATGATATAACCAAATACTTAATGATTTCAGCGGCAGCTCCACTGCACTCCCTGTAAAAGAATCTTAATACTAACTAAATTTAGTGGAAGGGGTTCAAGGATTTCCTATTTTTAGTTAGCTGGTAAAATAACGTCGAAACAGCAGTTAAGTTTACCGTTGGAAATTTTATTCTACTCACAAAACATTGTTTATAAATTGCACTATTGATAAAAGGAAATGTTTTAATACAGGATGGTAAAAACCAACTGCGTTCAACAAAAATGTGAATGAATATTCCCTGAATGGGTTTCCAAGTTCTACAATGGATCGAAGGATAACCTATGCCATATCACATCTATAATCTAGGTTTAAATTAAGTTTCACAAAAGAGAAAACTATCAAAATGGTCTACAGTGACCCTAAATTATCTTTAATTACTTATCTAACTTGTCGTAAATTACAGTGGCTGATGTGGCTTCTCAATAACTATATAACAGAAAAATCATCGCGTTTCAGATTTTTACTTCAAGTGGCAAATGTGAACACCATGAGCTTTAATTGACGATCGGCACTAGTATTACGCAAAAAGGGGATGTAACTTCTGCAGTTCTGAGTGAAGCCTTATGCGCTCAAAAATGCGGCATCGCGTGCGTTCATTACCTTGTCAGTGTTCGTCAGGGGGTGGCGGACAGCACAGCTCCACTCACCTGACCGTATCGGAAGCAACTCTTTTCTAACTTCTCCTTACTAGAATTTACCGAAGTTGGTTTAAAAAAACTATCTGGCTGTGGTTTCATGTGACCAATCAGGGTCTCAATGTTAACCTTAAGTTCCAACTACTAAAATTCTGTCTATGCAATGAGAAACGTTATACTTTTCGTGGTGGGGCAATGTTTTTAAAGTTTGCAACGTAAGAGAGACGCGAAAAAGTCTTACAGTAAAATTTTGAGCTGGGGTGGTCCTTTTAGCGTAATCATAAGATCTATACTGTTCTTCTGCAGGGCTCTAGCTTTTAACATGGGCTGGGGGTGGTCCTAACGTAACAGAAACGCGAAAAAGTCTCATGCTAAAAATTTGAAGCTGGGGTGGTCCTAGTTGTTAGCTGGCGACGTGGGTGTCCAGTCCGTCCCTTATCGTAGGGCCTTCTAGCTTAACACGGTTCTGCTCTCGGCTTCTGTTCTCGTTTCTCCCCTCGGAACTGCATCTGTCTCATGGTGGAAGGTATGACATGCATTTAGGCATTCTTGTGTTAGTCTGTGGTATTCCATTTGCTCATTCGTTACTTGTATTACTTTGGTTAATTTAATGTCACGATTTATTTGGAGCTATATGACATACTACTGGATTCGCTTATCATGTCAGGGTTTTCATGGAAGGTGTTGGATTTGCCTGACACCTTACACTGCCCAAGCCTTGCGCGACTTGTATGTGGATATAGCAATGTGTTCCCGCAGCAAGTACTTTGAGACTCAAACAATGTGCGTTATCATAAGTCTTCTCAGGTTGATGTACGACTTCAGAATCTAACCCATTTAAACATAAAGCGCATCGAGTAAAATGGTTAGTTGGATCTTTAAGGCCCATAAGTCACTCCAGGTCTACCTTTAAGACACCTTACATATCACCACCCTTCGAAGTTGATTTTTGCACTGAATTTAGGCAATGATTGAATCGTTATCTAAGTCAGTCACAAATTATTATGTTATCTAAATTTTGTTGCCTACTGTTCAGCCATGTTATTCTGGTTCTATGCTAGTTTGTATTACTAATTTATATTTTTATATTCTTCCACATTATTCTCAAAAATGACAAGAGAAGAATATTTTTATACTATTATTAATTTTTAATTATTTTCTTTCTTTACTTAAGTGTGAAGTTTGTTTTTTAAGAAGTTTGTTATCGAAAGTGAGGAGTCTTTCACATCGATTTTCTTAGAAATATATTTTTTTATAAATGTAATAATTAAGTAAAATCTATTCCTAACACATTTTCTAAATATCATGTACAAGTAAAATGTTTTTGTTTCTAGACACTCATTTCAACATTGTTAGACTAACAAATAAGAATTATTTCTAAGAATTGTTTTTACAAAGAAATACACTCCTGGAAATGGAAAAAAGAACACATTGACACCGGTGTGTCAGACCCACCATACTTGCTCCGGACACTGCGAGAGGGCTGTACAAGCAATGATCACACGCACGGCACAGCGGACACACCAGGAACCGCGGTGTTGGCCGTCGAATGGCGCTAGCTGCGCAGCATTTGTGCACCGCCGCCGTCAGTGTCAGCCAGTTTGCCGTGGCATATGCAGCTCCATCGCAGTCTTTAACACTGGTAGCATGCCGCGACAGCGTGGACGTGAACCGTATGTGCAGTTGACGGACTTTGAGCGAGGGCGTATAGTGGGCATGCGGGAGGCCGGCTGGACGTACCGCCGAATTGCTCAACACGTGGGGCGTGAGGTCTCCACAGTACATCGATGTTGTCGCCAGTGGTCGGCGGAAGGTGCACGTGCCCGTCGACCTGGGACCGGACCGCAGCGACGCACAGATGCACGCCAAGACCGTAGGATCCTACGCAGTGCCGTAGGGGACCGCACCGCCACTTCCCAGCAAATTAGGGACACTGTTGCTCCTGGGGTATCGGCGAGGACCATTCGCAACCGTCTCCATGAAGCTGGGCTACGGTCCCGCACACCGTTAGGCCGTCTTCCGCTCACGCCCCAACATCGTGCAGCCCGCCTCCAGTGGTGTCGCAACAGGCGTGAATGGAGGGACGAATGGAGACGTGTCGTCTTCAGCGATGAGAGTCGCTTCTGCCTTGGTGCCAATGATGGTCGCATGCGTGTTTGGCGCCGTGCAGGTGAGCGCCACAATCAGGACTGCATACGACCGAGGCACACAGGGCCAACACCCGGCATCATGGTGTGGGGAGCGATCTCCTACACTGGCCGTACACCAGTGGTGATCGTCGAGGGGACACTGAATAGTGCACGGTACATCCAAACCGTCATCGAACCCATCGTTCTACCATTCCTAGACCGGCAAGGGAACTTGCTGTTCCAACAGGACAATGCACGTCCGCATGTATCCCGTGCCACCCAACGTGCTCTAGAAGGTGTAAGTCAACTACCCTGGCCAGCAAGATCTCCGGATCTGTCCCCCATTGAGCATGTTTGGGACTGGATGAAGCGTCGTCTCACGCGGTCTGCACGTCCAGCACGAATGCTGGTCCAACTGAGGCGCCAGGTGGAAATGGCATGGCAAGCCGTTCCACAGGACTACATCCAGCATCTCTACGATCGTCTCCATGGGAGAATAGCAGCCTGCATTGCTGCGAAAGGTGGATATACACTGTACTAGTGCCGACATTGTGCATGCTCTGTTGCCTGTGTCTATGTGCCTGTGGTTCTGTCAGTGTGATCATGTGATGTATCTGACCCCAGGAATGTGTCAATAAAGTTTTCCCTTCCTGGGACAATGAATTCACGGTGTTCTTATTTCAATTTCCAGGAGTGTATACATACACAAGTATTGAGATATTATCATAACAAATGGTACAAATGTTAAAAAAAGGGAAAACATCCAACAAGATAATTCCTTATTCTTTGTTTTTATAAGGAGAAAATAAGTAAAATATAGTTATTCTTTTATTTTTATGAGGAGAAAATAAGTTGCATATAGTTTTAGTGTTTATTATGCCTTACTTTTTTTCTTTATATACTTTCCATTTCAGAACTAATGACTTATTTTTATCGATAGTCTATTTTTTACTTAAGTCCATAGTCAATGACTGTTATTTTGTAGTTTATTAGCTGTCTGGTGTGCTTAACATATTTAGTTTTTCACACGTTTCTTTTGCACAATTCCTACATCACATAATTTGATTTCACACATTCACACAATCCTATGAATGTTTAAGCATGAGGTTGGCGAATGTTTTTGCATGAAGTTGATGGACTTGAGCGAGATGGATGTGGGCAAGTATTTGATGTACAGCTTCGTTCGTCGTTCCTAGTTGGCTTTGCAAGTGTGTGTTGCTGTTGTGGAAGTCCCATAACGGAATGGAGCTGTGAGTGCAGAATCTCGTGGTTTACTGGCTTTGTATGCGTGAAAGTCATCGTTATGTGTCGCTGAAAGCGGTCGTTTTTCGTTGTAATACTTCGCAGACGACTAGTTTACAATAGGATAGGGATTTGGGAAGGTATGTCGTCTATTCTTCACCCTACTTCTTTCTTGGTCTCAATCTTTCGAATCTTCAACTTCTGTTCTTCCTGCTTTTTCTCTGCTTCTTACTTGCTTCTTGGTTTTTCTCTGGGCAGGATATGGAAATATTTATTGATAACCAGTCACTTTGAAGTTCTCCTCCTAGTAACAGTTTGATAAATGGTTTGGACATGTCATTTCTACTTTGTGGACGTTTTCTCCTTTTTCGTGCATCAGCGTGCTGTTTAATAGCGGTAGTGTGACTTTTACACAAATTTTTTTGCCAGTGGTGGCTTGCCCAAGCGGTCTTCACGTCGGGCCGTTTTTTTGCTCGCTCCGCTGAGTGGGGGCGTTCGGAGACCCTTCTGGTATTCGGTGTTTGCTTGTCAATCCCTGCACTGATCCCTTCAGCAGTAGATTTACAAGCGCCCTTTGTTGGTCTCAATGTCGTTTCCCTTCTCTCGATGCTTCTGCCTTGTAGGAATTGTGTCTTGCTAAGTATGTCCTTTCCTTTCTTGATACTTCTCTGGTTGCAACTTGTGGGTCGTTGCATCTGGTTTTTTGCTGGAGTTTCTTACAATGGTTCTTACAAAAAGTTTTACTTATAATCATCTAACATATGTCTAGTACCTACATTGTTTTACGCCTTTTTAAAAAGCTTTACAAATTTCGTGCCCTTTCCATGTTACAATTCTAAGATATTTTGAGTCTTAACTTCAACAAAAATCCTCAAATTAGTTTTTTATTTTTGTGTAGTTTCGTGGTGTATAGCATTTTAGTATTTCATGCTGTTAGACTATCTACGCTTTATCCCTTCACCTTAATATATGGTACTATTGGTGTTATTTTTGTTTTTGTTTTTATTGAAACTACTTTCTTTTTGCCACCTTCCTCTCTCTTCATTCTCATTTCTCCTGACGATCTTATCTGCAACATAATCTTGAAATATTGTGCTAATTATTTACCAGTAATAAAATTAATCTTCAAATTTGTACTGAAAGTGTTTAATACTGCCAGTCTTGGGTAAAAATACCTCTGCTTTATCTCGTGAAATACCCTCTAATTCTCTTTTACTGTGTTCCGAAATACCTTGAACTTCTTGTAATTTTTCGTCGATTTCTTTATGGACTTCTAACATGAGTTGAGGCGATTCCCCCTTTTGTGCATACAATTCTAATTCTTCATCCTCTTTACCTCGCATCATTCTTAATTGTTTGTTTATAACTGGTATTTCTTCTAATTTTAGCTTTTGCTCAAAGAGAAATGTGACATTCCGAATGTTACACTACCTTTCCCCATATCTCTTATCGCTCGTCTCTCATTTAAAAAATCTGCACCTATAATCAAATCTACAGTTAGTTTAGGTATAATCACGAAGTTGGCTTCGATCTTTTGACCTTGGCACAAAAGAGTTAACCTTGTTTGTCTCGTAACTTCCGCAGCATTGTTTCTAATAGGACCTCTTACTTTAATCTTACGTGTTTTCAGAACTGGCAATTGCTCATTGGCATTACACTGCATGAATATATTTTCTGAGATCGCAGTCAGTTCACTTCCACTATCAGTTACAATATTGACTGGGATACGCTTTACCATGGCCTTCACAACTGGTTGAATTTGAAAGGGTTGATTCTGTTCTTCTTCTTCTTGCATCAACGAATCCTCCACTGAATCATACATGAGTCTTTTTAGGAATTTCCCTTGTGAATTCGAACTTTCTGTAGGATAAGCTTTGACTGCTACTTCTCTCTCTTTTATTTCCTCTTCTCTACTTCTTCCTTCATTTACGCTTTCTTCAACATCCTCTACTTTTTCCTCATCCTCATCTATCTTCTCCTTCTTCGTCGCTACTTCCACATAATCACATCTAAATGCTCTAATTATCGCTTAATAACTTCCTTCATTATATACATTGGGTTGTGTGCCCACTCATAACTTATTTTCAACTTCTGTCGACTGCGCATTATCCTCATTGAATTCGCTTCCACTGGTTTCCATCTCAAATAGCTCAGCAATACTCATTACTTCGTCCTTTCCTCCTACATTCGTTGTGCATGCCTCTGGTAATTCATCTTCCTCGTCAGTATTCTCCCAATTAATTTCGCCCCAACACGATATTGTTATTTTCTTGTCTTCGTTTTCATCTGGTCCCTGCGGGTTTGTTTCTTTCTTCTTGTCTTCTCGTGATAAGATTTTTACTTTACTGTTCAAGGTGCTGCAATTATCCTGGGTTGGTGCGTCATTCTCTTTGGCATGGGCGCTTAGCTGTCAATTCGAACATTTATCGGGGTTTGGTGGTCTTACCTCCACCTCTTCTGTCTGTATTCTCTTTTCTTGTTCAGCTTGTTGATAGTGGTTTCTTTGTTGATAATTTGTCGGTCTATTGGATCTCCAGTACCCGTTCCGGTTGTCGTTATTCCCTCTGTAATAGTTGTTGCCGTTCCTGAGTGAATTATAGTTGTTGCCATATTCTCTTCTAAATCCATAACCGGTTCTTTGTTGAAATCTATTGTCGTTTCTTGGTGCGAAGTTATCACATGGTTCGTAATTATTGTTTCTTCGTACTGTCTCTTGTGGATTCCACTGCTTTTTGCTTTCGTTTTCACGTGCGCTTCGTATTTTTCTTGCGTCATCTTCCGAAAATATGAACTCTAGTTCCCTTAGAATACCTTTAAATGCTTCGACGTCATTGCCTCCGCGACCTACTAATGATTGCTGGTATTTCAGTGGTAGCTTCATGGCGCATAATTTAATCAACTCTCCGTCACTGTATGGTACATCTAAGCATTGATTTTTCTTTGCCATTAATTCGAAAAATTTCACGGGTCTCTTCTCTCCTGAATTTTCAAAATATGGGTTCTGTAATAATTCGTACTTCACTCTGTTCTGTGCTTCGCTGGACGAATATCGTGAGAGAAACTTCTCTGTGAACTCTTCGTACGATCGGCATGTCGCTGCAACGTTCTGCATGATTTCTGCGACTGTTCCTGACATGTGTGCACATATAAAGTCTAATTTGTGTGCTAGCGTCCAGTGTTCTGGTAATCCTACTCGGAGTTGATCAATAAAAGTTCGTGGATGTAATGAGTTTCCTTTTCGAAAGTGTTGAAATTTTCTGACTGTGAGGAAATGATCGTTGTCGTACTTCGTCATAGTTCCATATGAAATTCGTGATTCTTCGCCACTTTTGTTTCTGATCATTTCTCCCGTCGTTCTTTCCGGTTGTGGTAGATCCATTGGCTATTGTCCACTGTAACTTTCGCCTACCCTTGCGTAGTATCGTTGGAGTGGTACGCAATAATTTTCTTCCATCGGTGGTGAACGTGTAGCTGAATGCATTGCATTGTACTCTTCGCGACCTGGCTTTCCATTGTTAGGTATTGGTTCGGTATCTTGTCTGGCTAACCTTGCTGCTTCATTGCACGATCCAAACTGTCTTGAAACATACATTTGTGGTTCCGCATGTGTTTGTGATGACGTTTGTTCTTCAAGAATTTCGAAATGTGTTTGTTGCTGTGCAGGCTGTCTGATTTCACGTATGTTACTTTCCGCCTGTGATTGGAATCGCAAATGCGTAATATCTTCGTTAATTGCTTGTTTTTCTGGTGCTGTTACAGATACGGATGTGGCTGCAGACTCTGTGCTTGTTCGATCCTGTTCACTACGCTCTTCAATGGTTTGCAACAACTCTGTTCGCAATTTCTGAAATTGTCGCTTTGTTTGCGCTTCTATTTTGACTATGCGATTATCATATCTTTTCAGCGCTGCTTTTGTAATACGTTTGTGTAACACACTGTTTTCAATAACTTCACGCGCTGTACCTGCTGCTCGTCTAGTAATTACGTTTATCTGTTTCTCTAGTTTCTTGACTTCTCCGTGGGTGTTGTTACGTAATGTTTTGATCCCGTCGTGAATGTCATTACGCAATGTTTGTACGTCCGCTTGTACCTTGTCAATGTCTCTTCTCAATTGATTGTAACCTGTTATTAAGTTTCCTATCACTTCTCGATATTCTTTTGCCTCGTCTTCAATACGACTTAGGTGTAACTGAATTTTTTTGTTTTGTTCTTTAATCTCACGCATTTGTCTCGTGGTTTCTGCATTCTGAATTTGTATTTGGTTCGCTATGTCTTTATTTTGCCTTGTCATGGTTTCCGTAATTTGTTGTAATAATTCTGTCAGATTGGTGGGTCCTATTGCGTTTTCTTCCGATTTCCTACGCTCTGTGTTTTCGTCCAAGTGTTGGTTCGCAACCAATTGCATTGAACTGTGCTGTGACACGTTTCTGCTCACATTCCTTGTACTCTGTGGTGAGGGAGCTCTGATTACTTGCACTATGGGTTCTACGTATTCAAGACGCAAGTTAGAATCCTCATCGACTGTCTCTCTACTTTCCTGCTCCTCTGTCGTATGCTGACTTACGTTTTCTATGCGTTGACGTACATTATCCTCGTTAAGGTGCGTTATATGTCCTATTTCTCGCGATACCGCATCGTCTGTTGCACTATCCTCTATTCTCTGTCCATTTTCATGCTGGGTCTCTACCTCAATTCGGTCAAGGTCTCGATCTGCCATTGCTAATCTTTCCGAATCCGTTATTTTCTGCTTTAAAAGCAATTCACGCGCCCTACTTCGCGTCAACATGCTCTCATACGATCTCACGTGTTTCATAAACTTTTTGCACACACGACTTGACAATCCATTCACTTACTTCTTGGGTCAGAACCAACTTGTCAACGATGTATCCGCCACCTGTGCGCTTGCATTGGAGAGAAAACTTAATTCTAACAATTTTTAAAATTCATAACTTAATTATGCTATTGCCTCTTCTAGAATGAATGTCTCACTTTTATTGAATACTTTCTTACTATCTATCGCTGCAGCTACTGTATTCGAGTATTTATAACTATAGGAAAAAAAATTTTTTTACTACGAAAATTTTTCAACAGGATATTTTTCAGACCTAGTTAGGCATGTGGTCGACCTTCAATCATGGTATTTTACCATCCTGGCAAGGTCGCCATTTTCTAACATTCTGCGTGGTGTCTGTTTGTTCTATATCGTGTCTCCCTACCACTTTCGCACAACGACGCTCTGAGCGTGTTTTTTACTGAATTGACTAGTTTGAACCTGGGACCTGTTGCTGGTAAGGAGACGCCATGTAGAATTCAGAAGAGTTCAGTGAGACAAGCGATGATATAACCAAATACTTAATGATTTCAGCGGCAGCTCCACTGCACTCCCTGTAAAAGAATCTTAATAGTAACTAAATTTAGTGGAAGGGGTTCAAGGATTTCCTATTTTTAGTTAGCTGGTAAAATAACGTCGAAACAGCAGTTAAGTTTACCGTTGGAAATTTTATTCTACTCACAAAACATTGTTTATAAATTGCACTATTGATAAAAGGAAATGTTTTAATACAGGGTGGTAAAAACCAACTGCGTTCAACAAAAATGTGAACGTATATTCCCTGAATGGATTTCCAAGTTCTACAATGGACCGAAGGATGACCTATGCCATATCACATCTATAATCTAGGTTTAAATTAAGTTTCACAAAAGAGAAAACTATCAAAATGCTCTACAGTGACCCTAAATGCGGCAACGCGTGCGTTCATTACCTTGTCAGTGTTCGTCAGGGGGTGGCGGACAGCACAGCTCCGCTCACCTGACCGTCTCGGAAGCAACTCTTTTCTAACTTCTCCTTACTACAATTTACCGAAGCTGCTTTAAAAGAACTATCTGGCTGTGGTTTCAATGTTAAGCTTAAGCTCTGCCTAAAAAAATCTGTCGATCCAATGAGAAACGTTATACTTTTCGTGGTGGGGCAATGTTTTTAACGTTTGCAACGTAAGAGAGACGCGAAAAAGTCTCACGCTAAAACTTGCAGCTGGGGTGGTCCTTTTAGCGTAATCGTAAGATCTATACTGTTCTTCTGGAGGGCTCTAGCTTTTAACATGGGCTGGGGGGTGGTCCTAACGTAACAGAGACACGAAAAAGTCTCACGCTAAAACTTGCAGCTGGGGTGGTCCTAGTGGTTAGCTGGCGACGTGGGTGTCCAGTCCGTCCCCCATCGTAGGGCCTTCTAGCTTAACACGGTTCTGCTCTCGGCTTCTGTTCTCGTTTCTCCCCTCGGAACTGCATCTGTCTCATGGTGGAAGGTATGACATGCATTTAGGCATTCTTGTGTTAGTCTGTGGTATTCCATTTGCTCATTCGTTACTTGTATTACTTTGGTTAATTTAATGTCACGATTTATTTGGAGCTATATGACATACTACTGGATTCGCTTATCATGTCAGGGTTTTCATGGAAGGTGTTGGATTTGCCTGACACCTTACACTGCCCAAGCCTTGCGCGACTTGTATGTGGATATAGCAATGTGTTCCCGCAGCAAGTACTTTGAGACTCAAACAATGTGCGTTATCATAAGTCTTCTCAGGTTGATGTACGACTTCAGAATCTAACCCATTTAAACATAAAGCGCATCCAGTAAAATGGTTAGTTGGATGTTTAAGGCCCATAAGTCACTCCAGGTCTACCTTTAAGACACTGAATATACAGGGTGTGTCACTAACTATTTGCCACCTACAAGAACTCCGAAAGTATGATAGTAACTGAAAAGTTTTTGGGACAAATGTTGTATGGGACAACGGGGGCCGTAATATGAAGTTGGTCTTTTGTTGCTAGGCGGGGTCGCATCAGAGATATGAAGGTCAAATTGTTTTTTAAGTGGGTAGCTGTAGTTTGGTACTTATTTTCTGATAGCGCCTATCGAGACGAATTCAATGATGTGAAACAGTAAGGTCTTTGAAGGTCAGCGAATGTCACAAAGGTGGCATGAACGTCCATTTACAGAAGGTTTTCGAAGTTATGACTATTGGTATCAATGCAGTGCTGTAATCTTCTTGCCGCGCGGTCTGAAGGCGCTGCAGCCATGGACTGTGCGGCTGGTCCCGGCGGAGGTTCAAGTCCTCCCTCGGGCATGGGTGTGTGTGTTTGTCCTTAGGATAATTTATGTTAAGTAGTGTGTACGCTTAGGGACTGATGACGTTAGCAGTTAAGTCCCATAAGATTTCAAATCCATTTGAACATTTTCTTGCAATCTTCTTTATGGACTGAGTAGTATTTCTTATCGCATCGGCACTTATCGAATCACATGCTCTGACAATTCTCTCTCGTATATCGTACAAATAGTAAATATTTTCCGAATACGGCGTATCCGTCTAACGTGTTCTTGACATGTGAACACTATTCGACGGTTTCGCAACCCAACACTAATAGGAACGGTAAGACTAGAATCGTCGAATCAATCGAATGTGAATGATGTATTCCTTCGAAGAACAACGATATGGTTGTCATTTGCGGAGAATGCCAACGAAATTCAGTGAGAGATAGAGACGTACGCTGAAAGATGTCCCCAACGTACTCACCTGACACGTCGTACATTTAAATACTGTATGAGTATGATAAACATTGAGAACAACTGATTCTTTAACACATCGGAAACATATCCGGAAAAGAAAAGTTACTAACGAGGAAACGGAAATTGGTACTCTTGCCACTGTGGTTCGAGATCCTAGTGTTAGTTTGCACCAAATCGCAAGGGAATCTGGCATGTTGTTCGTGTTCTGCATCGCCATAAATATCATCCTTACCATATCAGTCTCCACCAAGAATTAACTGGTACGGACTGTATGCGTCGCAATGAATTCTGCCGATGGGTTCAACTTCAGGTTCAGAGGGTTGACGCATTAAATAATTAGATTTTATTTACTGACGAGGCTACATTCACGAACCATGGAAACGTTAAGTTGCATAAGACGCATTATTGGGCTACTGAAAATTCATGTTGGCTGCGGCAAATTGCACACCAAAAACCGTGGTCGGTGAACGTGTGATGTGGTATTCTGGACAGAATTATAGTACCCTATTTCATTGACGGAAATCTTAAAGGTAGGAAGTACACCACATTCCTGCAAGAAAATTAGGTCTGTTATTGGAAGAAATACCTTTAGGAACAAGGAACAGTATGCGTTATCAACACGATTGGTGTCCGTCACATTTTTCGCTGATGGCTAGAAATGAACTGCAGTGACAATTCCCAAATCGTTGGACTGGACGCGGAGGAGATGTCTCGTGACCGGCTCCACCGGCAGTCTTGACGGCTCTGGATTTTTTCTTTTGGGGATTCGTAAAAGACAATGTTTATAAAGACGTTCCAACTACACCTGAAGATATGCTAGAGTGAATTGTCAGAGCATGTGCTTCGATAAGTGCCCATTTGATGAGAAATACCACTCAATCCATGATAAGGGGATTGCAGCACTGCATTAATACCAATCGTCATCACTTCGAACACCTTCTGCAAATGGACGTGCACGCCACCTTTGTGACCTTCGTTGACTTTCAAAGACCTTTCTGTTACACACCACTGTATTCGTCTTGATAGCCACTATCAGGAAATCAGTACCAAACTATAGCATCCCATTAGCAACAAAAGACCAACGTCATATTATGTCCCCCGTTGTCCCACGCGACTTTTGTCCCACAAACCTTTCAGCTCCTATCATACTTCCGGAGTTATTCTTAGTGGCAATAGTTAGTGACCCACCCTGTGTAAGTGGCAACGAAAATAGGTGATACGTTTAGTAGTCGAGGAATTTTTTACGACCTTATTTAGCTTTTAGGGGTTCTGTACCATCTATTTCCGGACTCAATGCACAACGTAGGCATTACTGCTAGAATCACATGATAATGTACACCCATAAAAACCATCACCTTCTCAGGGATTAAGCAATTCGGCCTGTTCTTGCCTCAGTCCACTTTTGCTTCGATCTTCCAGGATCTCTTCAGCCATTAGGTCTGTATGTCAGCAGTATTTTCGGAATCCTTGCATTCTCCATTCTTTATAAATACTCGTCCCAGTTTCTGCTCTATTCGACGATTTATCACTTGTTGTCAACATCTGCAACTGATTTAATATACCATGGTTTCTTATTTTAACAAGACTTGTGCGTCCCATTAGTGCACTAAGGAATTTCGTTTTTGTGATTTGTGTATGCATGCTGTTTTTCCGTCCTAATGAAAACGTTTCACTGCCATATAGAACAGCCAGTTCTGCCATAATTTGTACAACTTCAGTTGTATTTCAGTCTACACTGTTTACATTGTTCTTCGAAGAGTTCCACAAACTGCGTGGTGCGTTCGTAATTTATTATTTATATTACACATCCCATCCTAACTAATTAAAGTGCTGAACCTGTTCTAAAATTTCGTCATTCCGAATAGTCTTGGCTCATTCTTTGCTCTGGAATTCCATGGTTCCTGATTTTGAAGAAGTACTTTGGAAATTACATTCATTACAAATCATATGTTGTAAAGGAATAACTCTTTGAAGATTATCTTAAGTATGTGAATGTAGGCTTTCCCGGTGTATACTGCTGGTGAAATCTTCTCGGGCTTCTATCCGGGTAGCTGCGTCGAAAATCCGCGACGTTTTGATGAGTGCCATTCTCATCATCTTCTGGCGAAGATGATGATAATGACACTCATGGAAACGTCACGGATTTTCGACGCAGCTACCCGGATGGAAGCCCGAGAATGTATCATTTTCTTTAGTGTTTCGCATAATTCCTAATTCATCAGCATATACTTCCACATTTATTGTGGACCCTCCTAACTTAATTCCAGGTGTTGACTGATCCATCTGTGTAGGATACAGACCATATAAATGCTATAAAGTGTGGTAGATAATATACACCGTTTTCTTACTCTTTTGTTAATAACTATATTTTCCCCACTAAAATACCATAAAGTGAGTCTGTAGTGGGTGCCATTATATATACGTTCTATACACTTTATACTGTGTGTTGCCCCCCTTTACCCATTACAATCCAAACACCGCACCAGTGCTCTTGACTAGCAAGAAGTCCTAGATCTTGGGTACGAGTTCAGCCACTGCTTAAATTTTTAACAAAAATCATCAGCAATGGCGGCTGAAGACTTTCGGCACTCGGAGTCACCCTCTTTCTGCCATCGACCTCACCCAAGATGGCGGTGAGGCGACAGAGGTGGAGTGCGAAACTTCCCCTACAAGGCAGAAGAAGCAGCAATGATCAACGGCATGAGGATACGGAAGTCAATGGAATTCACTGCATTTAAGACACATAATATGTATCCACTGGACATGTGACCTGTAACTGAAAAAGTGTCATGATCATCTGTGTATTGGCAAAAGTTTCCGGACTAGTCCCGCATTCGGATCTCCAAGAGGGGCCTGCCAAGTGGGTGGTGATTATGGGAAAAATATGGGATACCCAACGAAGGGACAGTCTATTACAAGTCGGAGTGTGGAATGTCAGATGTTTAAACTTAGTAGGAACACTAGAAAATCTGAAACGGGAAATGCTAAACATCAATCTAGATATATTGATTGACACTGCTGTGTCTCCAGACGTCTCTTCTGACTGGTACTTCACTGACTGGAGTAAAATCGTCTTCAGTGACGAGGCCCACTTCGAGCTGAACCCTGATGCCCAGCAAAAAAATGGCTCTAAGCACTATGGGACTTATCATCTGAGGTCATCAGTCCCCTGGCCTTAGAACCATTTAAACCTAACTAACCTAAGGACATCATACACATCCATATCTGAGGTAGGATTCGAACCTGCGACCGTAGCAGCAGCGCGTTTCCGGACTGAAGCGCCCAGAACCGCTCGGCCACAATGCGATGACCAGAGAATGCGTGTGTGGGAGCGTCCAGGAGAGTGGTACGTCACAAACCTGATTCACGCCATCCCTACGACCCGACAGCCGAGAGTGATAGTCTGGGGTGCCATTTCGTTTCATAGCAGTACCACTTTGGCTGTCATCCGCGGTACCCTTACAGCGGTACGACGATGTTCTATCCCTCATTTTGTTGACCTTCATGGCAGGCCACCCTTGCTCAGATTTAAGCAAGATAATGGCCTCCCGCACACGGTGAGAGGTTTTACTGCTTGTCATCGTGCTTCACTAATCCTATCTTGGCCAGCATGATTGCCGGATCTCTCCACAACTGAGAAAGTTTGGAGCATGATGGGCAGGACCATTCAACCAGATAGTGATTTTGACAATCTAACGCTCAGTTTTGACATAATTTGGCACACTATCCCTCAGGACGACATCCAACTACTGTATCAATCACTTCCAAGCCGAATAATTGCCTGCATAAAGGCCAGAGGTGGACCAATGCGTTATTGACTTGCTCAATTTGTGAAGATGTTTCACCTGAATAAATCATTCAATTTATCTGAAACTGTAATTATTTGTTTGCAGGTATATGTGCATCACATCTGATGATTTCCGTCCCATTCGGATAATTCGTTCGTAATATATCTTTTTATTTTGGTCTTGGAGCGTACTTCAGTTGATCGTCGAAAGAAGGAAGTACAAAAATGTTCAGCGGAAGACAGGAATACAAATCACATAGGAATGAAATAACGGGAAGTGCAGGGAAGCCACGACTAAATTGCTGGAGGGAAAATGTTAAGAAATCGGAAAAGAAATGACCGTTGCAAGGACTGACACAGCATATAGGAAAGTGAAAAAAACCTTCATTGAAATTAAAAGAAAGGGTTGTAATGTTAAGTATGCAATGTTAATTCGAGTTGAACGCATAGGAAAGAGCGGGTGGACGTAAAGAGTACCCTGAATGACTGTATGAGGAGGAGCACTTGTTTGAGGACGAGATAGAAGAAGAAATAGGAGTCGGCAAGGAAAACATAAGTGATCCAGTATTAAAGTTAGAATTCAAAAGAGCTGTGGAAGCTCTGAGATCAAGTAAGGCATACAGAATAGTTACCATTCCATTTGAATTTCTAAAAATCACAGGGGAAGGGGCAACCCAACGACTTTTCAACTTGGTGTGTAAAACATATGATACTAGCCATTTACTATTAAACTTTCGAAGAAATGTCATCCACATAATTCCGGAGAGGGGAATGGTCAATAACTACGAGAACCACTTCATTCATCCAAGCTGATCACAAGAATAATGTACCGAAGAATGGAAAAGAAAATTGAGGATATGTTAGATGATCATCAGTTTGGCTTTAGGAAAGGTAAAGGTACCGGAGAAACGGTTCCATCGTTGCGTTTGATAATGGAAGAAAGACTGACGGAAATCGAGACATCCTCATAGGATTTGTCGACCCAGAAAAAGCGTTCGATAATGTAAAATGGGAAAAGATGTCCAAATTCTGAGAAGAATAGGAGGAAGCTATAGGGAAAGACGGGGAATATACAAAATGAGCAAGAGCCAACAAGGAACAGTAAAAGTGGAGGACCAAGAACGACGTGCTTAGATTAAAAAGAGTGTAAGACAGAAATGCAGTATTTCGGTCCTACTGCTCAGTTTATACGCCGAAGACGTAATGGCGGGAAGAAAAGGAATCTTCAAGTGTGGGGTTAAAACTGAAGGTTAGTGGATATTGTAACATGAACATAACGTTAATTTTTTACCTACGTCCACAGATATACTTTTAGAGGTGGAAAACAGATTAACAGTTTTTATGCGTCGCTGCTGGAAATTACGTTCAACGCCTGCTTTGTTTGTCTCCTGGCTCTTCTTCTCGAGTTGGTGTATGAACGAACAGGTTGGAAACCGCAATTGCCCTACGTTATTACTACGGGGTGATTATAATTCAACTTTCTCTGTTTAGCACCTTATAACACGGAAACTATTATCGTGGTCGTACCAGAATTGGCACTAATGTCCGGAGTATGGGCTGTATGATTTCCGTGCGTCACAGCGCCACCATCCAGTTCCAACTATAGCCACCAGATGCCATGACCAGTCATCGTGATTCATAGTCTCACACACCTGACCAGTCGCAGTGCGCTTGTTGACGTGTCGACATGAGCTTGGACAAAAGGAGCAAAGAATTATTGGTGAAGCTCTAATATGAAAATAACAGTAATGCTGCAGCTGCACTTCGGAAATATCAGTGGCTGGAAGGATTACTGAAGGGTTCTCTTACTCCACCTGCTGTGCAGAGCATAATAAACAAGTACGAATCAACTCGAGAACTGGGCGTCGCTCCAGGAAGAGGCCGACGACCGGTTGCACCGCAGGTGGTTGATGAAATCGCTGTTGCTCCGGCAAACTACGCTGCGCGAATTCTCGATCGTCAGGGAGTGCGCGTGCTGTGTCACGACAGTTGAACATATAGTGGCCAATTGTACGGAAGGTGCTTCGAACCATTCTCAAATGGTGTCCGTGCATGATCCATATCGTACAGCAGCTTGCAGCACAGGATGCACAACGACGCGTTGACTTCGCTCTCCGCTTTCTCGCAAGTATTGAAGTTCACGAGGGCTGGCCCTGGACCGTCCTATGGACAGACGAAGCTTATAGTTCTCCGACGGGTGAGGTGAACACACGGAATTACCGAGTACGGAGATCTTCACCTCCAATCACTGTGCATGAAATTCCTCTGTGTGGTGAACGCGTCACCGTATAGTGTGGCTTTGCGCCTACGTTCATCATTGGCCCACAAGGCGCACAAGGACCAAAGATGTGCAGTGTGACTGGCCACCGTTATGCTTCTCCAGCATGTCATACCTGCCCTACAGGAGAGAGACGCATTGAACTCAAAAGTTTTCATGAAAGATGGGGCCTCAACGCACACTGCTCGTCAAGTTCACCCGCTTTCCTGAAACACATTTGGACACGATCGAATTATCAGCCGATCGTCCAAATGTTTGGCCGGCACCATCACCTGATCTCATTCCCTGTGATTTCTGGTTGTTGAGCTACCTGAAGGACAGGGTTTACCAGGGGAACATTCACACATGTGCTGATCTGAAGCGCTGCAAATCAAGACAGGTAGCCAGCACATCTACAGACATGGTTCGTTCTGCAGTGCAGAGTGCAATCCTGCGCTTTCAGACTCTTCTGGACACTGATCGGCGCCCCTTTTGCAGTAGTAATGGTACCGGTATGTAATAATATGATGTGGCAGCACATTAAAAATGTTTCAGTTGAATACATTCTGCATTATTTCGTTTGCCCATGTTCTTGACATTAATACTACTTAGTTCGGTCCTCGTACGGTAATTAGTTTCAGTGTTATACCGTGTTAAACAGGGAAAGTAAAATTGTAACCACCCGGCAGACTGAGAACATAGCGGATTTAGCCGTTATACTGATAGAACAGAAGTGCAGTGAATTATATACTAATTTTAATGAACGCAGTCACTGAAAGCTCAAGGGAAAATATAAGGGAAAAACATTAGTTTCGTGTTATTATGTAACCACCATGCTGGATGCACTCATAATTTTATACTGTTTTTAATCTGTTTAAGATAAGTTGTAGGTATATTGTAACTGTCCGCATATATTCTCAGAGGATTAGACTCCACGTAAGAGTCACACGCTCCCTATCGAATAGGTTTTATGCCAGACTTAGAGACAGAATTTAGCTGAGGAACTTATTAAAAGCATCTTAATCTGAATCAAGCATAAAATGTTGATAGTTATGGAGACAAAAATACATTCCACTGCCTTGCTGACTACTCATACGTACCATGGGGAACGAGAATAATTTTAAAACAAATTTAAACTTCTTAAGCTACAGGTATTCCTTATTGAATTACTTTAAATATTGATCGAGTAGTATGTAAATATAAATGAAACCTATTTTATGGGTATAGATCTTAGTAGCATATTCGCTGACTAAAAGAGTTGTTTCTGTGAAAAAAGTGGCAATTTCCACAGCGTAGTGGGTTATGGTGAACTTGAGTCATGCAGCATGCAAACATATAGCTAATCAGGACATTACAGTCGCACGACATTTTTAATATCTTCTCGCCCTCTTATGCCATGGAGTTTCGTCGACGTTAGTATGTTAATCTTTCCGGTGAAGGTAACGAAACGAAAATGCTTTTGAACAAGTTATGCAAACACTAATTAGGTTTTAATTCAACCTAAACTCTTACAAATACATTTATCACGCAGTAAGAAGGGCAGAGAAACAAAAAGATTTGGTTGTTAACTGTACGCCGACGAAATTCACAGAACTGTGAAGCACAACTTACACCGACGTCAGTTCTACAATTTGTAGGTGCACGACTAAGCCGATGGCGTAGGAGAGCGTGTGGATGTTTTAAATCTCGTGCGGCGGACAGGCGCCGTAGCTTAGGTGGCATTTGTAAGTCAATTTATGGCTGTTTCCCCGCTGTATAGACCGAAAGTATCGTATATCAAATTTCCCGTCTCGACGTTCTCTACACCACCGTGCTACGTAGTAAAGAGTTATAGTTTACACCCCGAATAGCTATTTTGCTGAGAATTTCAAGGTATTTTACACTTCGCATTTTCTAGATCAGTAACCGGAACAAAAGAAATTCGATGTATTTGAGATGTGTTGCTACAGAAGACTGTTGAAAATTAGGTGGACGGATAAGGTAAGGAATGAGGGAGTTTCCCGCATAATCAGTGAAGAGAGGAACATATGGAAAACACTCAGAAGAAGAAGGGACAGTATGATAGGTCATTATCGAGCACATGGAGACAGTCGCCTCTTGTGTCTTTGATACAATCCATCTGACACATTCTGAGTTTCTTCTGCTTTGTTATATGGGGTGTTTATAATTAAAGTGCAAATAGTTATGGAGCTCCACTGTGGGCCGTCATTATTGTATGGCAGTGAAACTTGGTAGATACGCTAATGCCTTAATGCACAACCGAGTTACGCTGGAAAAAAATTAGTTCCAATTTTGGCCACCAGGTGTATGGCATCTTGTCTATGTATGCGGTGCTCATATTGAAAAATTTTGTAACAGTGGTTAATAATAAAATGAACGTTATGGCTTTCTCACTTGTTTTATCTTTTCAGTGCACATCCTGTTGCTAATCCATCACATATAGAAACATTCCCATAGGTCTTTCTTTAATTCACAGCACCAGATTTGCACTGGATGCCGAAAATCGGAATTAAATTTTTTTCCAGCGTAAATCGGATCCGCATTAACGTGTTAGAATATCTACCATGTCTCGCTCCCACACGATAATTATATCCCACAATGGAGCCCTGTGAGCAGCTGCACTTTCATTATAACCACCAAGTATATACTATTCTGGTTAGCAACGTCATGCATGAGCTGTCGATCTGAATGTGCCATAATTTTCACATTTGTCTGTCCATGTCCTCTTCTAGATTGCGTGTTTGATATTTTTGATAAAAGACCGACGGTATAATCCGGTCTTAGTTATTGGATTAACTAATTTGAGCAGTAAATTAGTTGGCAGGCCCCTCGTCATTGTAAAAATTCCAATGCATGTTTATCTGTCTTTTCTGCCCTGTATGAACGCAGGTTTTCTGTTACTATGTCGAACTAACACTGCATCTCCTATGTCTTACGAATCATCACCCATTTCCTCCTCTATCACGCCAGCAGACGTTTCCTTCCCTTTCTAGAGGCCCTCATTGTGGTTTTTTCTTTGCTTTTAATTCTCATCCGACACACCTGAACATGAAACCTGGAAATAAATCTCTGACAGATCTTCCTGACATCAAAGACCCCTCTTAATACTATCACAAACACATTGGTGAAGACGCATTGCCCTGCATGAACTAACGATAGATCCTTTCGTTTATCGTTATTGATCTGGCAAAAAATAACAGCTGATGGTTCACATACTTATCAGATATAATGGTTTGATGGGAAAAAGGTCAGTCAAGTAGTTGGTGCTGCACTTAGCAATCCTTTTCTCACACTATCCAGAGGCTCTTGGAGTAAATAATGAGGTTTTTCTGAGCTCCGGTGTCAATTGTTCTGTGGGTTTACGTATTCTGAAGTATGTAGCCATTCTCCATCAGAAAAAATCCGGATAACTGCGAGTGAGGTGTATCCAAATCTCCATCTTCGACTGCAGTTTTTTTACCCTCTACATCTCCCTCTAGTACTATGGACGTTATTCTCTGTTGTTTTTACAGATGTCCTATCATCTTATCCGTTCTTCTTGTCACTGTTTCCCACATATTCTTTACCTCGACAATTCTACGGAGAACTTCCTTATTCCTTACCTTATCAGTCCACCAAATTTTAAACATCTCATCACAAATGCTTCTATTCTCTTTTCTTCCGATTTTCCTACAGTCCATGTCTATCTGCCATACAACCCTCGGCTTCAGACGTACCTTCTCAGAAATTTCTTCGTCAAGTAGAGACCTATGTTTTTAATAGTAGACTTCTCTTGGCAAGGAATGCCCCTCTATCCATTGCGAGAATGCTTTTTAAGTCCTTCTTGCTGCTGCCTAGGCAGCAGAATTCCTAACTTCGCTTATTTCGTTATCAATTATGGTGTTAAGTTTGTCGCTGTTCTCCTTTCTGCTATTTCTCATTACTTTCCTCTTTCTTCAATTTTCGCTCAGTCTATATTATGCATTCATTACACTGACCATTCTATTCAACGGATCCTGTAATTTTTCTTGACTTTCTAATTTTTCTTCACTTTCTCTAAGAATAGCAATGTCATCAGTGAATCTTAAATCGAAATCCTTTTATCTTGAATTTTAATTCCACACTTGACGCTTTCTTTAATACCGTCACTGTTTCTTCGACGTATAGATTTATCAATAGGTCACATCCTTGTCTTATAAACTTTTTAATCCGATAACTTCGTTCTTGGTCTTCCAATCTTATCGTTCCCTCTTGTACATATTGTATATTACTAGTCTTCCTCTATAGTCTTCTCTTAGTTTTGTTACGATTTCAAACATCTTGAACCATTTTACATTGTCGAGCGCTTCTTCCATGGTGACAAGTCCTATGAAAGAGCCTAAATTTTCATTCAGTCTTGCCTACATTATCAACCGCAACGCCGAAACTGTCTCTATGGTCCTTGTAGCTTTCTTAAAGGCAAACTACTATCCATCTAACAGATCCTCAATTTTCTTTTCCATTCTTCTGTACATTATCCTTGTCCGTAACTTGCATGAAATTGATTTCAGGCTGATTGTGTGATCATTCTCGCACTTGTCGGCTCTTGCAATCTTAGGAATTGTATGAAAGATAATTTTCCGAATCTCTGAGGGTATATCGCCATTCTCATACATTCTACAGAACAACGTGAGTAATCATTTTGATACAAAATTGTTAAGACTTTCGTGGCCACTTGTTGACAAACTGCCTTTTGGCTTCTGTCTCGGGTTCTTCGGCCGACGTTCATCTAATGATTTTTCTGACGTTTCGCCAGCACGAGTGGCTGGCATTGTCAAAGCTTCACCCTCCATTGCCGGTGGTGAACTGGAGCCGAGCTCGCGGCCGCAGACTACATGTACCTGGCGCGCCAACGTCCGAGGGCTTCTCCGCGGTCATTTCCGGTGCGGTTCTCCTCTTGCTACCTGCGACGGTCGTTCGCTGCAGTACGGGTAGCCAGGATCCGTTTACCTTAAGCTCTTCCATGCATGTCTCACCACGAGCTATTTCACGTGGAATGGTGATGTCTACGAACAGCTGGAAGGCGTCGCCATGGGTAGTCCTCTCAGTCCAGTGGTGGCCAACTTCTTCATGGAACAATTCGAAGCACCGGCACTGGACTCGGCGACTTGCAAAGCTAAGGTGTGGTACAGGTACGTCGATGATACTTTCGTGGTGTGGAGCCATGGTGAAGAACAGCTCGGTGACTTCCTAAGGCACTTGAACAGCCTCCATGCCAACATAACATTTACCATGGAAGTAGAAAAAGACAATGCCATTTCTAGATGTGCTGGTCAGAAGGGACGGCGAAAACCTGGGACACAGCGTGTATCGAAAACCGACACACACGGACCGATACCTGCATAAACTGTCAAACCACCACCCGAGCCAGAAAAGAGGCATGATTAGTACGCTCGTAACGAGAGCAGGACGAATATGTGAGCCGCAGCGCCTCAAACGAGAAATGCAACACCTGGAAACTGTTCTGAGGAGTAATGGGTACTCCACAAATTACATTAGAAGTGTAACAGAGCCAAACACTCGGCGAAGTAAGGAACCGGAAAAAGAAATGTCGGTTATGGCCTTTCTGCCATACATTCCCAGAGTGACGGACAGAATCGGCCGTATATTGCGCAAACATGGCGTAAAGACGTTTTTCAAACCGACAAGGAAGATCAAAGAGTGTCTTAGATCGGCGAAGGAGAAAAGAGACCCACTTGCAATGTCGGGAATATACCGTATACCATGCACATGCGGAAAAGTTTATGTCGGAATGACTGGACGATCAAATAACACCAGGATCAAAGAGCATAAGCGACATTGCAGGTTGGGGCAGGTGGAGAAATCGGCCGTGGCAGAGCACGCACTGAATGAGACCGACCACGTAATAAAATTCGCCGACACGGAAGTTCTGGCTGTAGAGAAGCACTATCACATGCGCTTGTTTAGAGAAGCTGTAGAAACAGTTTCAACAAGAAAGGTAAACGGATCCTGGCTTCCCGTACTTCAGCGAACGACCGTCGCAGTTAGCAAGAGGAGAACCGCACCGGAAATGACCGCGGAGAAGCCCTCGGACGTTGGCGCGCCAGGTACATGTAGTCTGCGGCCGCGAGCTCGGCTCCAGTTCACCACCGGCAATGGAGGGTGAAGCTTTGACAATGCCAGCCACTCGTGCTGGCGAAACGTCAGAAAAATCATTAGATGAACGTCGGCCGAAGAACCCGAGACGGAAGCCAAAAGGCAGTTTGTCAATCATTTTGATGCCACTTCCTGCAGTGATTTTAGAAATTGGGATGGAGTGTTATATATCCCTCCTGCCTTATTTGATTTTAAGGCCTCAAAAGCTTTTCTAAATTTTGATTCTAATACAGGCTCCTCTATTTCTTTCCTATCGACTCCTGTATTTTCTTCTACCATGTCATCCGCTCAGTCCTCTGTTTTGAATAGTGGAATTGCCATTGCACTCTTAATGTTATCCCCCTTGCTTCTACTTTCACTGAAGGTTGTTTTGAATTTTCTATATGTTGAATCAGTCCTTCCGACAATCATATCTTTTTCAATTTTTTCGCATTTTCGTTGTGGCATTTCGCTTTAGCTTCCCAGCACTTCCTGTTTGTTTCATTCCTAAGTGACGTGTATTTCTGTACTCCTGAATTTCCCTGAACATATTTTGCTTCCAGAATGAGATTTTCACTCTGCAGCGGAGTGTGCGCTGATATGATACTTCCTGGGAGATTAAAACTGTGTATCGGACCGAGACTCGAACTCGGGACCTTTGCCTTTGCTCTTGGTAGAGCACTTGCCCGCGAAAGGCAAAGGTCCCGAGTTCGAGTCTCGGTCCGGCACACAGTTTTAGTCTGCCAGGAAGTTTCATATTTTGCTTCCTTCTTTCGTCAATCAGGGGAAGTATTCCCTTTGTAATCCATGGATTCTTCGCAGTTGCCTTCCTTAGATCTCTGTTTCTCTCTCCAATTTCTGTGAAACCCCGTTTTAGATATACCCGTTATTCGTCACCTGAACTGCTGACTGAGCTACACATTATCTCAGTATCTATAGCCTAAGAGATATTAACGCGTATCTCTTCATTCCTTAGAACTTCCGTATCCCACTTCTTTGCGCATTGGTTCTTCCTGACTGGTCTCTTAGACTTGAACCTACTCTTCATCATTGCTAAATTGTGATCTGAGTGTATGTCTTGGAATAACCACAGAAGTTCTCCTGCTCTTAACACGAAATCGCATCCCAAATCGTAACTCCAGGTGTCGGTCCTGTATGTCTTACACGCAGACAAGTTGTCTGCTGGCCTTCAAGTGGCCTCCTAATCAATACACTGCCATCACTGGCACCGAAGTAGAATCAGCTTTCATCGGAAAACAGAACAGAGTCCCACCTTGCCCTCGAATGAGCTCTCGCTTGACACCACTGAAGTACCAAACGGCGTTGGTTTGGGCTCAGTGGAATGCACGCAACAGGGTGTCTGACTCGGAGCTGTTCTTGAAGTAACCGATCTGTCACAGTTCGTTGTGTCTCTGTCGTGCCAACTGCTGCCCAAATTTCTACTGCAGATTCAGTACGATGCGCCAGAGCCATACGCCGAACACGAAGATCTTTCCCCTTGGTAGTGCCACATGCTGTGTGGAGCTCGTTCTTCTTGCGACTGTCTGTTCTCGTGACTGCCACTGCCAGTAGGTTTGTACAGTAGCTGCATTCCTGCCAAGTCTTTCTGCAACAATGCGGAATGAACATCCAGCTTCTCGTAGCCCTATTACTCGACTCCAATGGCGTCTTTGCCGTCTAAATACCATTCATTAATAACATTATTTCATCACGTCCAATCTCAAAGGTAACTATCACTGACAACCGTTACAATGCGTATTTAAAGTAAAACTGATTTCCATCCTCGTAGTGGCGTTCCTATTACGCGAGTGGCGCGAAATTTGGACACACATCGTCTTTCAGCTGTAGAAAGACATTCGTTAATGTCGCGCATCTCCTCGTAGTTGCGATTTTTTTCTGTTAGTGTAGCTAGTTCATCCATCCGAGGTCTGAAGAATATGGGCGTTTTTTTGCCTGATACCGATATTGATACTGGCATCCCGCGAATTACAAGACCTTCCATAATGTTTTAATTTTTAGTTTAGATGTTTCATGTAATTTCGCATTCACTACTAAACTCTTTCTTTCATTTCATTAATTTTGGAGTTATATTGACACACTAGTCTAACTGGCAGTTGTAGATGCATTGACTTTGTCTGCTTTTATCCTTGGTGCAATTACTGGCAAAATTTGTTGGAAATGTACAACGAAAAAGAAACGGTGCAGCCGTCCTTGGTGCTATTTTTTGCTACCCAAATGTCGAATTATTCTGCGGAACGTTACAGGGGAGTTTTTATCGGATATTGGAAGCTTAACGGAAACTATGGGAATGAAATCCTGCATCAATTACCGGCATTACTGCCCTCTGAAACATTACAAAAGCTATACGTATGGTAGGCACTGACGGCCGCTTTGGCCGAGCGGTTCTAGGCGCTTCAGTCCGGAACCGCGCTGCTGCTACGGTCGCAGGTTCGAATCCTGCCTCGGGCATGGATGTGTGTGATGTCAATAGGTGGGTTAGGTTTAAGTAGTTCCAAGTCCAAGGTACTGATGACCTCAGATGTTAAATCCCATTGTGCTTAGAGCCATTTGATCCATTTTTGGTAGGCATAGACTGTCAGCACGGCGGCCTATCACTGCTATGAGGCAAAAGCATCGTTTTCACTGTGGCAAATGTCTCCAGTTCATCGTTCTTTGTGTGTGTGTGTGTGTGAGAGAGAGAGAGAAAGAGAGAGAGAGAGAGAGAGAGAGACAGACAGACAGAGAGAGAGTCCAGCCTTCTGACTGGTTTGAAGCCGACAGCCAATAATGCGTCTCCTGCGCCAAACTTTAATGGATGTATTCCAATCTCTTGTCTTCCTCTACAGTTTTTACTCTCCAAATCTCCCTCTAGTACCATGGAAGTTATCTCCTGATATCTTAACAGATGTTCTATCTTCCTGTCCCTTCTTCTTGTTTTCCATATGTTCACTTCCTCGGCAATTCTAAGGGGAACCTCCTGATTCCTTACCTTGCCCCTCTAGCTAATTATCAACGTTCTCCCGTAGCATCACATCTCAAATGCTTCGATTCTCTTCTGTTCCGGTTTTCTTATAATCTCTGTTGGACTGTCATACAACGGTGCGTTCCAAACGTACATTCTCAGAAATTTCGTCCTCAGATTAAGGCCTGTATGTGATATTAGTAGAATTTTCTTAGCCAGTTAGCAAGAAATATACATAAACCACGTACGCCAACTTTTCTCGTGAATCACTACGTATTACTAACAACCAGATTAAAATACATATATTAGTTTTCGAGATTTTAAAAATTGTGAATGCAAAGTACACTACCGGCCATTAAAATTGCTGCACCAAGAAGAAATGCAGATGATAAACGGCTATTCACTGGATAAATATATTATACTAGAACTGACATGTGATTACATTTTCACGCAATTTGGGGGCATAGATCGTGAGAAATGAGTACTCAGAACAACCACCTCTGGCCGTAATAACGGCCTTGATGCGCCTGGGCATTGAGTCAAACAGAGCTTGGATGGCGTGTACAGGTACAGCTGTCAATGCAGTTTCAACACGATACCAGTTCATCAAGAGTAGTGAGTGGCGTATTGAGACGGGCCAGTTGCTCGGCCACCATTGACCAGACGTTTTCAGTTGGTGAGAGATCTGGAGAATGTGCTGGCCAAGGCAGCAGTCGAACATTTTCTGTATCCAGGAAGGCCCGTACAGGACCTGCAACATTCGGTCGTGCATTATCCTGCTGAAATGTAGAGTTTCGCAGGGATCGAATGAAGGGTAGAGCCACGGGTCGTAACACATCTGAAATGTAACGTCCACTGATCAAAGTGCCGTCAATGCGAACAAGAGATGACCGAGACGTGTAAGCAATGGCACCCCATACCATCACGCCAGGTGTTACGCCAGTATGGCGATGACGAATACACACTTCCAATGTGCGTTCACCACGATGTCGTCAAACACGGATGCGATCATCGTGATGCTGTAAACAGAACCTGGATTGATCCGAAAACTGACGTTTTGCCATTCGTGCAACCAGGTTCGTCGTTGAGTACACCATGGCAGCGCTCCTGTCTGTGATGCAGCGTCAAGGCTAACTGCAGCCACGGTCTCCGAGCTGATAGTCCATGCAGCTGCAAACGTCGTCGAACTGTTCGTGCAGATGGTTGTTGTCTTGCAAACGTCCCCTTCTGTTGACTCAGGGATCGAGACCTGGCTGCAGGATCCGTTACAGCCATGCAGATAAGATGCCTGTGATTTCGACTGCTAGTGATATGAGGCCGTTGGGATCCAGCACACCGTTCCGCCTTACCCTCCTGAACCCACCGATTCCATATTCTGCTAACAGTCATTGGATCTCGACCAGCGCGAGCAGCAACGTCGCTTTACGATAAACTGCAATCGCGATAGGCTTCATTCCGACCCTTATCAGAGTCGGAAACATGATGGTACACATTTCTCCTCCTTAAACGAGGCATCATAACAACGTTTCATCAGGCAACGCAGGTCAACTGCTGTTTGTGTATGAGAAATCTGTTGGAAACATTCTTCATGTCAGCACGTTGTAGGTGTGGCCACCGGCGCCAACCTCGTGTGGATGCTCTGAAAGGCTAATCATTTGCATATCACAGCATCTTCTTCCTGTCGGTTAAATTTCGCGTCTGTAGCAAGTCATCTTCGTGGTGTAGCAATTTTAATGGCCAGAAGTATAAGTTTGAAATTGTAAAAAAAATGTTTTTATGTGATAAAATTTAATTACCTCCATTTTACGATTTTTTCCATTACTTATAGTGTGAAACTTGCTGCTTGCCAAATTTGACGATTTTAGCTGAACAGCAAGAACTCCATATTTTTTGATGAGTGAGCTATTATCAAAATATGTTATATATATGGCCTCATCTTCTGACACGTAGAAGCTTAAATCTTTTACATCGCCAAGGTTGGTTGGTTGGTTTGTGGGATTAAAGGGACCAGACTGCTATGGTCATCAGTCCCTTCATCGCCAAGAGACCGTAGATCTTAGTTTGTGAGATACATTTGAATTTGGTACGTCTACCCGTTGCTGCTCTTAACGGATGGACAGACACCCACAGACAGGCAAACAACTAAGAGACCCTTTGATGGTTCCGTTTTTACCGATTGAGGCACAGAATCCTAAAAAGAGCAACATGAATCTGCTCGTGATGCACAGACGATATGCAGCACTGACAGCGCAAAAATATGACGAAATAACATACAAAGAGATGCCTTTGCAACTGCTAATTTTTAGCATTCAGGTCACTCGTGTGTATTAGGAGATATTTCTCTCTTTTATCGCCACAGTCGAAGGCAGCGGCCATGCGATATCCAGACCTGCAGAAGAACCTCTTCCTATACAATTATCTCAGCTGGCCAATCGCTGCAGATCCGTTACTCTGTAAGGTTTCAGTTTGACTTTTGTGAACAGATGCAAGTGGCACAGGAATCGAAGGCGTCAGCCGGTGAAAAGATTGTCGGACCTCTTTGCAAAGCCAGTATATCTAGTTTAGTTTTTTTCTCTTTTACAACCGTCGAACCAGGAGCGGGAGCGCCATGCAATAATTCGAGATGAAAGAAACTAACGTGTATACAAACCACAAAGATGAATGATAGGACATCAAACGTAGCTACATAACATCCATTACTGTTAATCTTGAGAAAAGTATACAAAAACACTCTTATAGCAAAGAAATCTATTTCTCTGACTACTTTGCAGACGACGTACATTTTACAAAAACACTCTTATAGCAAAGAAATCTATTTCTCTGACTACTTTGCAGACGACGTACATTTTACAAAAACACTCTTATAGCAAAGAAATCTATTTCTCTGACTACTTTGCAGACGACGTACATTTTAATCATAAAATCCGTAAAACAGGCAAATACGCGCAGTCCCATCTTTAAAATCGGCGCAGTTTCAGGTGAGCAAAGTAACAATACGATTGAAATTTCACAGTTTCAGAGACTTCACTGGTCTCATACAGATGCTATTTTATGTACACTACTGGCCATTAAAATTGCTACACCATGAAGATGACGTGCTACAGACGCGAAATTTAACCGACAGGAAGAAGATGTTGAGATATGCAAATGATTAGCTTTTCAGAGCATTCACACAAGTTTGGCGCCGGTGGCGACACCTACAACGTGCTGACATGAGCAAAGTTTCCAACCCATTCTCATACACAAACAGCAATTGACCGGCGTTGCCTGGTGAAACGTTGTTGTGATGCCTCGTGTAAGGAGGAGAAACGCGTACCATCACGTTTCCGACTTTGTTAAAGGTCGGAATGTACCCTATCGCGATTGCGGTTTACCGTATCGCGACATTGCTGCTCGCGTTGGTCGAGATCCAATGACTGTTAGAATATGGAATAGGTGGGTTCAGGAGAGTAATACGGAACCCGTGATGGATCCTAACGGCCTCGAATCACTAGCAGTCGAGATGACAGTCATCTTATCCGCATGACTGTAACGGATCGTGCAGGCACGTCTCGATCCCTGAGTCAACAGATGGGTACGTTTGCAAGACAACAACCATCTGCACGAACAGTTCGACGAGTTTGTAGCAGCATGGACTATCAGCTCGGAGACCATGGCTGCGGTTATCCTTGACGCTGCAAAACAGACAGGAGCGCCTGCGATAGTGTACTCAACGACGAACCTGGGTGAACGAATGGCAAAACGTAATTTTTTCGGATGAATCCAGGTTCTGTTTACAGCATCATGATGGTGGCATCCGTGTTTGGCGACATCGCGGTGGACGCATATTGGAAGCGTGTATTCGTCATCGCCATACTGGCGTAACACCCGGCGTGATGGTATGGGGTGCCATTGGTTACACGTCTCGGACACTTCTTGTTCGCATTGACGGCACTTTGAACAGTGGACGTTACATTTCAGATGTGTTACGACCCATGGCTCTACCCTTCATTCGATCCCTGCGAAACCCTACATTTCAGCAGGATAATGCACGACCGCATGTTGCAGGTCCTGTACGGGCCTTTCTGGATACAGAAAATGTTCGAATGCTGCCCTGGCCAGCACATTCTCCAGATCTCTCACCAATTGAAAACGTCTGCTCAATGTTGGCTGTGCAACTGGCTCGTCACAATACGCCAGTCACTGCTCTTGATGAACTGTGGTATCGTGTTGAAGCTGCATGGGGAGGTGTACCTGGACACGCCATCCAAGCTTTGTTTGACTCAATGCCCAGGCGTATCAAGGCCGTTATTACGGCCAGAGGTGGTTGTTCTGGGTACTGATTTCTCAGGATCTATGCACCCAAAATGCGTGAAAATGTAATCACATGTCAGTTCTAGTATAATATATTTGTCCAATGAATACCCGTTTATCATCTGCATTTCTTCTTGGTGCAGCAGTTTTAATGAACAGTAGTGTATGTAGACGTGGCAAGTGAAAGTTTGTACCAAGAGCAGGAATAGAACTCAGGTCTGCTGCTTACTAGGCAGATGCGTTAGCCACTAAACCGCATTGGGACTTCGATTCACGAAAGTCCACTGATTACCCTGGAACCCTCCCTCTCTCGATTCAAATTCTCTCTTACCCCAGTCTACTTTAAACTCCCCCTTACACCCGTATAAAACTGCCGAGGCTCTCCATGTTCTCGAACAGCACCTCAGCATGGAACTGTGGGGGCAGTGGAAATTGGGATCGAGGAGGGAGGCGTGCCAGGCTAATCCGTGCAGGTGTCTGGACCGCTGTAGCAAGGTGATTTAGTGGCTGACGCATCTGCCTAGTAAGAAGGAGGCCTGCGTTCGAGTACAAACAAAATAAAAAATATATAAAATTCATAGGTTACAGATTTTAGGTATGAAATAACAAACTAAAAGTCAGTACAATATTTTACAGAAATAAAATTAGGCTTATAGGAGATGACGCAATTAAAATCGTCAAAACAGTATCTTTCTCTGGTGGTGGAGTATTAGAAACCAAACTAAATTCGCAACCATGGGGAAAAACAACATTCTTCCCACTTCAGAAAGAACTTCTCTCAAAATGGAAAATGGGCAATCGCAGCCTGTGAGCAGGATGCAGCCTGCGACTGGCTTCAATCTAGACCACGAAAGAAATTGGTGACAGACAGAGCGAGGCGTTCGCAATGTAGTCCGTCTGGGACGGATTTTCGCGTATTTACGTCATCACTCGTCAAAGGTGTTTGTGGAGATTAACCACTAATTTTCAGACACTCCAATGACCTGCCTGTGGCCAAAAATATCGATGGTGCATCTAATAGCTTGTGGGTTCTAACTGTCTATCTCAACGCCGTTTTTTGTTTTTATATTCGTTTGCATATTAACATTAGTAAATAATTCTTTTCTTTTGTGAACTTGAAATAGGGAAACAGTTGAAACTTACGGTAATTTATAATGAACTCACATTCATTTCGCATATATATTCACTCATTATTGGGCACATATTTCACCTATATTTCTACCGAATTTTGCCCTTCAGTTTCGTTTTCACGCAGCTCAATGTTTATGACGCAATATCTCCTGACGTATGTGCCGTAGAACGATATAATATTTTTCCTTAAGTGAAGTATGCGAATATTTCTGCAAACTATGTTGCGAATAGAGTTAGGAGTAGAGAAATAATAAATTAAAACGTAATCGCAGATCCTTCCGTTTTACCACCTGAACAGCAAATATGTCTTTAATAATTTTATGGGAGGGGGCGTGTCAACCAGAAAAAATCTCGTAAGGGTTTTAATGACCTGTTTTTACCCCAACAGTTGTTTCCAGCCATCAGGTGAGATGTGTACCAAGTTTGGATGGATCGATCCAGATGTGGAACATGCACTGTCAGCCAGAACATTATGACTATCTATGTAGTAGCCGATACGTCCACCTTTGGCACGGATATCACTAGCGACGCGCCGTAACATGGGAGCAGTGAGGCCTTGATGGATCGCTGGAGGGAGTTTTCACCAAATCTGCACATGCAAGTCACCTAATTCCCATAAATTTCGGGGAGGGGGGCGATGAGCTCTAATGCCACCTTCAGTCACATCTCAGATGTGTTCGATCGCATTCAGATCTGGCGAGCTAGGGGGCCACACATCAATGGGAACTCCCCACTGTGTTCCTCGAACCACTCCATCACACTCCTGGCGTTGTGACACAGCCCACTTGCTTACTGAAAAATGCAACTGCCGTTGGGAAACAATCGTCATGAAAGGATTTACGTGGTCTCCAATCAGTGTACAAGACTCCTTCACTGTCGTTGTGCTTTCCACTGGATCCATCGATGTCCACGTGAATTTTCCCAGAGCATAATGGAGCCGCCACCAGCTTGTCCGCCACCCGCATTACAGGTGACGAAGAGCTGTTCCCCTGAAAGACGACGGATTCTCGAACTCCCATCGATATGCTGAAGGAAGTATCGGGATTTAACGGACAATGCAACGCTCTGTCACTGCGCCAACGACACGCGATGTTGGACGTGGTTTCACCTTGGTTTCGCCTCGTGCTGAAGTCACTAAAGCACTCCTCGAACACCCGACAAGTCGTGCAGAAATGTTTCTGCCGAGCCTCCGAACCATCACAATCTGCCCTCGATCAAACACAGATAGATCACATGCCTTCCCCGTTCCACACATGGATATTAGGCTCATGCGTCTGTGTGACTAGCAGTCATTCCTCGCCAGGTAACGTTGCTATCGTCTGGACTGATTTATATCGATAGTAGGTCGATGGTCATAATGTTGTGACTGATCGGTATACGTACATACAACATATACACATACATACATGTGTATGGACTAGCTGCTACCGTTGATTTTAAGATCGTCTATTTTTCTGTGATGACATTTCAAGATGCCTGGCATCCCATCTTCAAATTTTCACATTCATTGAAGATATTAAGATGCTATTGTAAAACATCGTGAGTGAAGAAAGAGTGTTCACAACGCTAAACAAATGACAAAATCTTAAGATACGGTACGTATAAGCTGAATTTACTCTTCAAATGACTTGTTTGAGGCAAAATTCACTGATATGAAGATAGTAATTGTTCTCGAGAGAACAGATACCACTGATGACCGTACAGCTTCTCTAGAATAAATGATAGTTAATTGAAACCCTCAGCTGCCGACAGGTGTTGTTGACATACCTTGATGGGGACAGCTGAAAATGTGTTCCCCGACCCGGACTCGAGCCCGGGATCTCCTGCTTACATGGCAGACACTATCCATCTGAGCCACCGAGGACACAGATGAACAGCGCGACTGCAGGGACTTATCCCTTGCACGCTTCCCTCGAGACCCACAATCTACATGCGTAATTTTCCTAATAGGTACTTTGCCCATCCACTAGTTACTCTCGCCAACTTAAGTTGACGATTCCCGTAATAAATGGTAACACCATGGAAGAGCTTGGTGACAAATTCATATTTTTCCTTCTTTGATATCTCCTCAAGCCATCTGAGACACTGGATCCAGTAGCTTCACAGGTATCTCACCAATTAAACTCTCAAGGAACCTCAGATGGCACAATTTCCCGTGCTTCAAGGAAGGCTGCCATCAAAGCACTGATTTTAACGTTTTCACTTGTGCCAGTAGCTAGCCTGTATTCAATATCTGCCATTTTTATTAACAAACTCTTTAGAGCTGAAGCTGGAAGTTCAATTCTATGAGCAAAGTGATGAACTTTTGTTAATATATCTTGTAGTGCCAAGCCCTTAGCCCTTTTAATGTCCTTAAGTCTCCTATAGCAGTCTGCAAATTCGTCATTAAGCAGCCATTTAAAAATATTTGCAATGTCGTTTTTGAGAGGATGGCCAACACATGTATAGATATTGTCCTCGGTTACCTTCCCATATGGCATGAAGTGCTTTGTAATATGTTGAGAACTTATCGCATATCACCTCCTGAAATTGTTAATAATGCCTTCTTCCCATCCTCTGTACAGTCAACCTTCTCTTATTCAATGACAAAATTAGGGCGTTACATTACCTGACCATAGTGGTGGCAAGTAACGAGTGGATGGGCTAAGTACCTATTGGGAACATTACGTATGTAGAATGTGGACAGTTGGGAATGTGGGTCTCACGGGAAGCGTGCAAGGGATAAGCCCCTGCAGTCGCGCTATTCATCTGTGTTCTCGGTGGCTCAGACGGATAGTGCCTGCCATGTAAGCAGGAGATCCCGGGTTCGAGTCCCGGCCGGGGAACACATTTTCAGCTGTCCTTATCAAGGTTTGCCAACAACACCTGTCGGCAGCTTAGGGTTTCAATTAATTATGAAATTTACTGACGTGGTGTGTCGGGAAAGGGGTGAAATTTGTAGTCGCGTTAGGTGACGAGGCGGTCCGAGCCGTAAGTAAGTATGCGAGTCACGTTTGCGCGGCTCACCGAAAGTTGTCCATTCCTGAACAAAATGAATTTAAAAAATGTCACTCTTAAATCGATCCTAGGGGCTGACAGCAGAAAGTATTCTGCTCGCAGTTGGAAGCACTTATATAATCTTCGGCCAACGTAATGGAGTCGGTTACAATCTGAACTTCATTAAAGCACTGCAGAATTTACGTAACAGTTAATTGTAATTGATGAAGATGCCTGTCTGGTTCTCGGACTGAGGCAAACAGTGTTTCGAACGGAGGTGACGGCTAAAATGCGGAAAGCGTTTCCGAGCCTCTTTTTGCGATAAGACGAGTATTCCATTTAGGGTTCGACTATTAGCCTCCCGCTCGGCAGCTGCCGGGTAGTTCCTCGTATTTCAACACGGGCTTCGCACAAGACGGCGTCCACCTCCCTGAAGCAGCACGCAACTTTTAATTAAGGCTGACAGCAGAGCCTCACAGCTGCAGATGGGGTAGCACTTCCGCTAATTATCTCGTGACGTGGCAGCTACATCAGGGTGGGCGGAGCCGTGCAAGGCAGAGTAGAGCAAAGGTATCTCGCCCTCGGTGCTAGGAGCTAAGACGATGAGATGCTGCTGCAAAACGCGCATAGGCACAGTGCAAAAGTATGAGGATGAATAAAATAACATCAAAGAGGTACCAACGCCTGTACACTAACGAAATGAAACTTTAATGGTCTCTGTTACCGTTATACGGGGTGTTCAGAAATTCTCTCCGCAGTGCCGTATGATTGTTATCGTGCGTGCCGTATGCCACAGTGAATATACCGAAACGAAACTCACTGAAATACAAGTTCTTAATTAATAGAGTACTCATTTTTACTTACAAATTTTGACATTAAATATTGACAGGGTCCTCCCTGTTGTTGAATACACATTTCAATTCGTCTAATCATGTTTCCAAACACAAGCTGTGACATTTCTTCTGTAACAGAAGCAGTGAAAGTGGATATTGCAGTTTTCAGTTCATCGATCGATTTGGGACGATTTTTATAGACAGCTGCTTTCGCTGCGCTGCAGAAGAAAAAGTCAGGTGGTGTCAGGTCAGGCTATCGTGGAGGCCAAAGCTCCTGTGAAGTTATGTGATCACGAAAAACATCAGCAAGCAGTGACATTGGAACGCGAACTGTATGCGCGGTTGCACCATCTTGTTGAAAATAACCGTTCAGTATTTCACTTAACACAAGTTCTCCTGTGAATGAGTACAGAATATCACTGCAGTATCGTCGTGCGTTTATTGTTTCGCTGAAAAATGTGGGACCCACAATCCGACGTCTAGAAATTGCAGTCCTAACTCCTGTTTTCACAAAATGAAGTGATTCTTCATGAATACACAATGGATTTGCAGTACTCCATATACGAGAATTTTGCGCGTTCATGTACCCGAATAAATGAAACCACGCCTCATCAGTGAAAAACGTTTCATTCAGAATATCCCTTCCATTTTGTTGAACGAAATTTTTGAACCCTTGACAAAAATGCAGTCTCTTGCCATGATCAGCTATTTTCAGTTCTTGCGCGACTGTCAGTCTGTGTGGGAAAAGTTCTAATTTTTTCTTTACAGCTGTGTGGGCCGTTCCGACACTAACATCGATTTCCTGGGCGAGTTTTCTTACTGACTTGTTCGGACTGATGGACATTTTATCAGATATATCGAGTAGTTTATCTTCAGACAAAACGCTAAGACGACCACTTCTCGGGGCATCTGTCACTGAACCCGTACTTCGAAATTTGTTAATCAAACCTCGCACAGTATCGCGATGTGGGAGTGTTGTCTCCAGGAAAAGTGAATTAGATGTTTGTCGGACTGAAACTGTGTATTTACCGGGACTCTGAAAATACACACTTTCAACTTATCCATGTCCCATTTCCTTAATTTCGTACCTTTTTCCAATGTCTTCAATTTCAATCTACAGTTTACAACCACTAAATTGTGGTCAGAGTCCACACCTGTCCCTGGAAATATCTTACAACTTAAAATCTGATTCCTAAATCTTTGTCTAACCCTTATATAATCAACCTGAAACCTTCTCGTGTCTTCACGTCTCTTCCATGCATACAAACGTCTCTTATGATTCTTAAACCAAGTGTTAGCGATGACTGAATTACGCTCTGTGCAAAATTCTGTCAGGCGACTACCCCTTTCCTTTCTTTCCTCTAGTCCATATTCACCTACTATTTTTCCTTATCCTGCTGTCGAATTCCAGTCCCCCATCATGAGTAAGTTTTGGTCTACTTTGACTCTTTTACCTCATCATACATTTCGTCAATCTCCTCATCTGTAAACATGTATTACTGTGGTAGGCGTGGGCTTCGTATATATCTTGGCTAGGATAATGCGTTCACTACGCCGTTCATAGTAGGTTACGTGCATTCCTATTTTCTTATTCATTATAAAACCTACTCCTACATTACTCCTATTTGATTTTGTATTTATAACCCTGTATTCGCCCGACCAGTAGTCCTGTTCCTCCTGCCACCGAACTTTTCTAATTCCCACTATAACTCACTTCAACCTATCCACTTCCTTTTTAAAATTTTCCACCCTACCTGCCCGATTAAGGGGTCTAACATCCGACGCTCCGATCTGTAGAATACTAGTTTTGATTCTCCTGATGACTAAGTCCTCCTTAGTTGTCAGCGCCCGGAGATCTGAATGGGGGACTATCTTACCCCCGGAATATTTTACCCAGGCAGCACGTCCTCGTGAAAAAATTATGGGTGTAGTTTCCTCCTATTTTCGGCCCTTTACAGTACCAGCACATATAGTCCGCTTTTGGTTGATGTTACAAGGCCAATTCAGTCTATCACGCAGACTGTTGCCCCTGAAACTACTGAAAAGGCTGCTTCCTATTTCCTGTTACTTTTATCGAGTAATTTTTACGTATTAAATTAATTACATATGCCACACAGGCCGAAATCCAGTGTGAGCAGGGGGAACACCACAACGGTGAATAGTTATCAAGTCCTGGAAAATGGTCTAGAATTTTGCAGGAATGCGAGCAAAGACATCTGTTTTAGTGGTTGGCTAATCGGTTGCTCTCTATCAACTACGTCGCCGGCGTAAAACTCTCAAACTCATGGAAGCTGTTCTGGTACTTCTTTCTCCTGGTCAAGAGCGGGTGTTACAAGCCGTCACGTGAGTCTGAATTTAATCCCGCAAGTCGAGAGGCAAGTTCCACCAACTTCTGCCCGTCTTTCAACCTCTGGTAGATATGGCTTCCGCGGAGACTAGTTTCACAGTCTCCCCGCGCACGTAAAACGAAGAACCGTGAATCAAGCTCCAGGCGAAGTTTGCAAACTCGAAAATTAAAAGAAGGAGATGGATATGCTAAAAGGAGTCGACGATCGGCATGGGGAAAAATAACTTCCCTCGAATATGAAATGCATGCTGATGTCTGTTTCCATCTTCAGAACTGTTCCTTCACATTTGAAGAATTCAATTTCGGTACACCAGCATCAACCGGTTTGGTATCTCGACTTCATTTGTACGTACTATTCTTATCGTCTACTTCCTTTATAAATATGCTGTTGAATAATATTGGCACACATGCTGAGGTAACAGTAAGACATAACTGTATGACAATACAGCTTTTAATTTTACATTGTAGGTCAAGGCAAGGTCGTTGTTGAAGATATTAGTAAACCATTAAAATTTGTTTTAATCACAGAAAGTTCCTGATTAGATGACAAGTCACACGATGTCTTTCGAAACTAGGCTCTTATTTCCAGGTTAAATGTAGAAAATTATCAGGAATAGTTCCATGGACGGATAAGTTTTCTGTCCGAACCTATTTAGAATTTACAGCTGTTTTAGCTACTGATTAGCCATAGTATTCCGTATATCCCTTGAACAATTATTGAAGGAAAGCGTAGATCACACCTGTCTACAGTGTAGTGTAGCTGATGCACTAAATTATCGCCCAATATCTTTGACATTAGTCGTGGTAGCATCCTAGAACACATTCTGATCTCAAACTGAATGAGGTGGCTCTATCAGATTGACCTCCTCCAAGCTGATCAGCAGAGACTACAACAACTCAGATTTTCTCACAAGACAACCTGAAAGCCATTGATTGAGGTAGTTAGGAATTTACATTATTTGCTGAATTCCGAAAAGTGTTTGGCTCAGTAGCACTCATTTTGTACCGAAGGTACAATTCTATTGTGTATCAGCTAAAATTTGTGACTAAACTGCAGGTATCTTGATGGGAAGAGGCAGTATTTTATGATGAATGAACAGTTATGGACAAACGTAAAAGTTTGTGTAGGGAAGTCTTTGAAACCCTTTCTGTTCGTGATGTACATTAATAACCTTGCAGACATTATTGATAGTAGCCTTAGATATCTCACATATGATGCAGTTATTACTTTGATTAGATTATATTAATTGTTCATTCCATAGACCCACAAAAGAGGGGATCCTCCTGGGTGCGGAACATGTCAGATAAACACATTACAAAAATGTAATTAGAAAAAATTTAGGTTCACTAATTTTAATGATCCTCAGTCAATAAACAGTAAAATTATGTACATGAATTAAAATTAAACTTCTAATATTTACAGGTTTAATACTTACATCTGCTTTCATTAAATCCATCATTCACACAGTAGCTAGTTACTTGGCAATTACGACCAAGTCTTGTCAAAAATTAAAGTAAATTATTTATTTCAATGATCCTCAGTTAAAAAGAGTCAAATTATGTACAAGATTTTAAATTAAACTTCCACTATTTACAGACTTAAGACTTACATCTGCTTTCCATACATCCATCATTCGCACAGTAGGTACTTACTTGGCTGTTACAACCAAGTATTGTGAAAAATTAAAGAATAATAAATTTTCATTAAAATGGTCTCCTGCACTTGTTGAGAAATTCGTGGATGGAATACAAGGAGTTGGCCACCAAAAATTCTTTTAAATTATGTTTAAATTGTGCCTTGTCCGAAACTACACTCCTGGAAATGGAAAAAAGAACACATTGACACCGGTGTGTCAGACTCACCATACTTGCTCCGGACACTGCGAGAGGGCTGTACAAGCAATGATCACACGCACGGCACAGCGGACACACCAGGAACCGCGGTGTTGGCCGTCGAATGGCGCTAGCTGCGCAGCATTTGTGCACCGCCGCCGTCAGTGTCAGCCAGTTTGCCGTGGCATACGGAGCTCCATCGCAGTCTTTAACACTGGTAGCATGCCGCGACAGCGTGGACGTGAACCGTATGTGCAGTTGACGGACTTTGAGCGAGGGCGTATAGTGGGCATGCGGGAGGCCGGGTGGACGTACCGCCGAATTGCTCAACACGTGGGGCGTGAGGTCTCCACAGTACAACGATGTTGTCGCCAGTGGTCGGCGGAAGGTGCACGTGTCCGTCGACCTGGGACCGGACCGCAGCGACGCACGGATGCACGCCAAGACCGTAGGATCCTACGCAGTACCGTAGGGGACCGCACCGCCACTTCCCAGCAAATTAGGGACACTGTTGCTCCTGAGGTATCGGCGAGGACCATTCGCAACCGTCTCCATGAAGCTGGGCTACGGTCCCGCACACCGTTAGGCCGTCTTCCGCTCACGCCCCAACATCGTGCAGCCCGCCTCCAGTGGTGTCGCGACAGGCGTGAATGGAGGGACGAATGGAGACGTGTCGTCTTCAGCGATGAGAGTCGCTTCTGCCTTGGTGCCAATGATGGTCGTATGCGTGTTTGGCGCCGTGCAGGTGAGCGCCACAATCAGGACTGCATACGACCGAGGCACACAGGGCCAACACCCGGCATCATGGTGTGGGGAGCGATCTCCTACACTGGCCGTACACCACTGGTGATCGTCGAGGGGACACTGAATAGTGCACTGTACATCCAAACCGTCATCGAACCCATCGTTCTACCATTCCTAGACCGGCAAGGGAACTTGCTGTTCCAACAGGACAATGCACGTCCGCATGTATCCCGTGCCACCCAACGTGCTCTAGAAGGTGTAAGTCAACTACCCTGGCCAGCAAGATCTCCGGATCTGTCCCCCATTGAGCATGTTTGGGACTGGATGAAGCGTCGTCTCACGCGGTCTGCACGTCCAGCACGAATGCTGGTCCAACTGAGGCGCCAGGTGGAAATGGCATGGCAAGCCGTTCCACAGGACTACATCCAGCATCTCTACGATCGTCTCCATGGGAGAATAGCAGCCTGCATTGCTGCGAAAGGTGGATATACACTGTACTAGTGCCGACATTGTGCATGCTCTGTTGCCTGTGTCTATGTGCCTGTGGTTCTGTCAGTGTGATCATGTGATGTATCTGACCCCAGGAATGTGTCAATAAAGTTTTTCCCTTCCTGGGACAATGAATTCACGGTGTTCTTATTTCAATTTCCAGGAGTGTAAATTCTTAATGGTTACTGGTAACTTATTGAAAATATGTGTTGCTAAATACTGGACTCCTTTCTGGGCAAGAGTAAGTGATTTTAAATCTTTATGTATATTGTTCTCATTCCTAGTATTGATACTAAGCAGCCAGTTGGGATTAGAAATGCATTATTTACAACAAACTTCATTAAGGAATAAATATACTGAGAAGCTGTGGATAGTATGCCCAGTTTTCTGAATAGGTTTCGACATGATGTTCGTGGATTTACACTACACATTTCTCTTATTATACGCTTCTGTACTCTACAAATTTTTTCTCGGTTTATGGAGTTGCCCTAAAATATGATACTATATGACATACTGGAGTGAAAATAAGCAAAATATGCAGTTTTTTTGTATTTATATCTCCTATGCCTGACAGCATTCACATTGCAAACACAGACTTGTTTAGGTGCTTTAGCAGTTCGTTAGTATGTCGCTCCCAACTGAATTTATTATCAAGTCGTAACCCAAGAATTTCACACTCTCAACTTCTATTTCCATGTCATCATATTTTATACACACACTAGAAGGAAATCTCTAGGAAGTTCTGAACTGCATATAGTGGGTCTTTTCAAAGTTTAATGACAGTAAATTGGCTATGAACCACTTATATCACTAAAAATTTAATTATCTGCCCTTTCTAAATTTATATTTGATTTACTATTTATTGCAATGTTTGTATCATCTGCAAATAAGACAGACTTGGCATCTGGTAATGTAACAGATGACAGATCATTAATATACAGAAGAAAAAGTAGTGGACCTAGTATGGAACCATGTGGAACACCACATGTAATTTCTTCCCAGTCAGATGATGTCTGATTACCTACTGCTGAAATGTTACGTAATGACACCCTTTGTTTTCTCTTAGTAAGATATGACTGAAATCACTTTGCAGCACTACCAGTGATGCCATAATATTTTAATTTACTTAGAAGAATGCTGTGATTCACACAGTCAAAAGTCTTTTACAGGTCACAGAATATGCCTGTTGCCTTAGTTTGTTGTCTAATGAATGAAGGACATTTTCACTGTAACTGTAAATAGCCTTCTCAATATCAGAGCCGTTAAGAAACCCAAACTGTGACTCTGACAGTATGTGCTTAAGTAGACGCTTGAACATAACCTTTTCAAAGATTTTTGAAAAAGCTGGCAAAGTGAGATCGGTAGGTAATATGACGGCATTTCTTTCTCCCCTTTCTTGTGGAGAGGTATAACTTCAGCATATTTATGCCAGTCTGGGAATGTTCCTGTGATAAGTGATTGATATATATACTAAGATGGTACCATCGGTGACCATGCAGCTCGTTAGAATGAAATTACAATGAAATGTACACCCTTAGCTGCTTACAGGGGACAGATGAAAATGTAATATATATAGTTAACTATATAAGGCGCACCGGCCACTTGACTTTCTTCTCCTTCTGTGCGAATGCACAAACAGTGCCGGAACTCTTACGGGAATCGGCAACGCGTCGCGAGTAATGAGTATAATGGGCGGGGGCACTACGAATGTAGTGCGGGACAATACGTTGAGAATGTGGGTTTCGCGGGAGGCGCGCCAGAGATAAATCCCTGCAGTCGTGCTATCCTCTGTGTCCTCGGTGGCTGAGATGGATGGAGCGTCTGCCATGTAAGCAGGAGACCCCGGGTTCGAGTCCCAGTCGGGGCACACATTTTCATCTGTCCCCGTTGACGTATGTCAACGCCTGTGAGCAACTAAGGGTGTTCATTTCATTGTAATAAGTGATCGATTACACAAATAACTTAAGATATGACTAAGCTCACATGAACACATTTTTATTAACTTTGTTGATACGTTATGATAACCACTAAAATGCTTTGATTTCAAGGACTTCAAGGACTAATGAACTGTAGTCTGCAAAAGATGCACAAATTGATAAGGTTTCAGAATGATACAAAGATTTTCATCTTGCTTTAAATGTTAAAGAACTCAATATTATGAACTTCACAAGATGACAAAATGTTGTAAACTATGACTACAACATAATACAACATAAATAATTCACAGTTAGAACCTGTCAACTCATATAAATATCTGAGTGTAACGATTTGTGGGATATGAAATGGAATGATCAGATAAGCTCAGGTGTAAGGCAGGTGGCAGAAATCCGTTCATTGGCAAGAAATAGAGAAAATACATTCAGTTTACAGATGAGAATGTTAAAAAAAAAAGCTGTTATGCAGCCCCAGTTCTAATGATCTTGATGTGCTTCCTTCTCGTGCAGTTCGTCCTAGGTTATTGTTCAAGTGCGAGGGTCTCATACCATTTAGAACTAACAAAGGGTTCGGAACGTACACAAAGAAGGGGCACGAATGATAACAGATTTGTTGGACTCACAAGAGGGCTTCAAACGGAAGTTGAAAAACCTGGGTAGGCTGACTGCTGAAGACAGACGCAAATTAAACTGCTGGAAAGAAAAGTTAGTACATCCATTTAGAGGTTTCCAATTCACTAAGTGTCAGCAACAGTGCTTATGGAGTGCATGAATTGATTACATTTACAGATCAATAGCATAAACTGTTCTGAAGTACCAGGTATCGACCCATGCTGAAACACTGATATTAGTACGTAGTGCAGCCTCCATGGGCGGCAGTGCAGGAGATGACTCTAACATGTAGTCGATCGTACAGATGGCGAATAGGGTCCTGGGATACGTACGCCACGCTTGCTCGACTTGTTCACGTAGGTCTGTGAGAGTGGTTCGCTGGCGAGTCGCACGAGTCGCCTCTCGTCCATCACATCGCACATATGCTCGATTGGAGGTAAGTCTGGAGATCGTAGTGGTATGGAAAGTTGCTGCACGTCTTGCAAAGCACGTTGAGTTGTACGAGTAGTGTGTGGGCGAGCATTTCCCTGTTCAAACATCACCTGCATGTTGCGAAAACGGCAAAGGAAAGGGTCTAAGAACATTATGCGTTTACCGAGCGCTAGTTAGCGTCCCTCCCCTCTTCCTCACAGAAACGCCAAAGGTGAACGAGAGCTGTAGCTTGTGGCACCTCAGACAGTAAGGCTTGGACGAATGCACTCTACAAGAAAGTGCTCATCAGGTCTACATCATGCTGAGAAACGACCATCACTTGAGTGCTGTCAGACTCTGCTTTCGTCGCTGAAAACCAAGGAGCGACAATCCAAGTGATCCTTTGACGGCACCAGTCGCGCCGTGGACGTCGATGTTGGGGCTTGAGTGGAAGACAGGGCAGAGGTGTGCTTGCCCGTAGCACTACTGCCAATAACCGGCTCGCAACAGTTCGTCTTGACACGTCTGTGCTCTCGAGCCCTCTAATCAGTGCAGTGGAAGCTCTACGATCTGCCTCAGCTGCCTTTACAGGCCGCCGATCCTGGTGGCCGTCTGTCCTGCGTGGACATCCAGAACCTCGTGTGTGGCTGTGATAATGTTCAGCTGACCTGGTACCAGCATCATTGCACAACTGACGCAGCACGTCTGACAATTCTCCGAAAGAACGACGTCGTCGCTAGGAAGGCCACAATTCGACTCCTTTCAGAGTCGCTCATTTGGCTGTAGGAAGCACATCTCCGTACCATGGTCGCCTGATTGCCTCACACGTTTGCACCATATTAAGCCTCCCAGCATTTAAGCGTTCCCTGTCAAGGAGTAGACACAGGTAGCACAAAAGTAAGTATGCCACTACGCTATCTGTTGACGGAAGACCTTTAAAACATGCCCCGGGTGGCATCTGTCGTCATCGAATCAAAATCGACGTCATCTTTCCAGCCAGTGTATTCCGCGAAAGCCTACTCACAAGTATTCAGGAACCAGTACCAAAGGAGTATAGAGATATTGTTCAGTCCACTACGTGTCATGAGGACAACTAATTAGAGCACGCAACGAGGCATTTGGCAGTCATTCTTCCCGTGCTCCATGCGTGAGTGAATCGGGAAGAGACCATGACATGTGGATCAAATTGGTTCAAATGCTCTGATCACTGTGGGACTTAACATCTGAGGTCATCAGTCCCCTAGAACGTAGAACTACTTGAACCTAACTAGACTAAGGACATTACACACATCCATGCCCGAGGCAGGATTCGAACCTGCAACCGTAGCGGTCGCGCGGTGACAGACTGAAGCGCCTAGAACCGCTCGGCCACAGCTGCCGGCTGACATGTGGTAGTATGCTAACTACGTTCTACCATGCGATCACAGTAATTTGCCTTACATGCACGTAGAATCTTTTAAAAAGGATTAATAACACTTTGTTCGCAGCTCGTGGTTTTGCGGTAGCGTTCCCGCTTACGGCGCACGGGGCCCCGGGTTCGATTCCCGGCAGGGTCAGGGATTTTCACTGCCTCGAGATGACTAGGTGTTGTGTCGTCTTCATCATCATCGTTCATTCCCATTACGGTCGGAGGAAGGCGATGGCAAACCACCTCCGCTAGGACCTTGCCTAGTCAGCAGTGCGCGTCTCCCGCATCGTCTCCTACGCTCCTCAGAGTATGGGATCTCATCATCATCATCAATAACACTTTAAAATCACAAAATACGGTAAAACTGTCGTACTACAGTAAGACTGTCGTGCTAACTTACATTCAGTCCTCTTGATATTCTGCTGGCAGCGTTGGACCCACACACTTTTTTCCTTCCGCGCAGTGTTTCTTTTAATCAGCTGCCACAACGACTTCCTATTGACCAGCTGCGTGTTTATTCGCAAATGTTGATCGACGTCCGCACCCACTCGTAAGTCCACAGTTCATTGGGGTCTTCGCAGTTCTGCGGCAAAGAAGTAGACAGTGCATTTAGGATTGTCATTGTGTTGTGTGAGATCGATTCTCTCTGCTGGTGACGATTGAGCAAACATTTTAAATGACAGTCACCCTCGTTGGTTCCTGGTCTGCGCTTATGCTTAGTATATCGTCCCGATGCGTGAGGGAGTTCATGCTAGTATCCTACAGAGCTTCTCAAGTAGGGAAAGCCAAGAACCCCCACCCCCGCCCCCCTTCGCCATTCGAAGCTGTCTGAACGGGAATCTAGGGAGGGGGACTGGCAAAGTGCTTCAAGGGCCTTGCGACTTTGTTTCGTGCTCCATATTTCTCAACAACGTAGACCACAGGCTAAAAAAAATGTTTAGTATTGTTAAATTATTTTTGACGTGTTGAAGACAATATAATTTGTATTTGATACAACCCGTCCGCATATGGACAGACAGAAGCAGCTTTGCAGATTTTCGACACTCACCGTCCCACGTAATCGAGTTTCATTTAGTTTCATAATCGAAAAAAGCCTTTCAAGCAGCTATGTTGATCGAAACATTAATATCACCTTTATACCTTCATTACGGAGACGTGGAATCTCTTCCCGAGATATATAGTGCAGAACTCCTGCACAGTTTTAATGTAAAACACTTTTTCTATTAAACGAGAATTACACTGAAAATCGACAAGTTTCATCTGTAGACGCACAGTTGCACTATCAACTGAAATGCAAACGGTCTCGAAAACTGTTCATAAACACGCGTAAGATCAGCAATGTCCCTCAGTATTTAGAGAGCTCTTCCTGTAATTCTTTCAACGCTACAATGAACTTCTAGAAATTGGAACACTGTATACTTTATCGCTAGCGAGTTTAGGGAAACAGTGTTTCTTTTCAGACGATGTCTCTTCCACAATGCGATTTTCTTTTTAAATGCATCCACTTTAGACATAAAATTAGAAATAAGTTGCTTCTCACCTTACAGTGCCTTACAGAGGACAACTGGAGTTAAGTTCACTTAATTTGGCCGGCCGGTGTGGCCGAGCGGATCTAGGCGCTTCAGTCTGGAACCGCGAGACCGCTACGGTCGCAGGTTCGAATCTTGCCTCGGGCATGGATGTCTGTGATGTCCTTAGGTTAGTTAGGTGTAAGTAGTTCTAAGTTCTAGGGGACTGATGACCTCAGATGTTACGTCCCATAGTGGTCAGAGCCATTTTTTTCACTTAATATGCGAGGTCTGAAATCCATTCTGGCTCTTCTAATTTCCGTTCTTGATTCCCTTTTTCCTTCAGAAATTCAACAAAAACATAAAACTTGTTCCAAACATCCCCTCTGATTTAACTATCATACATTGCAGTAGTGTATAACGTCTCCACACTCTTCGTTCTGTTCCATCAAAAACTTGCAACCGATGATGTAATAATGCGTGTGCCTTCAGAGAAGTTACTGTTAACACCGTGAATACCATCACTTGCTCCATGTCTGCTGGCTTAACACAAAGTATTTTTTGATGTACAGTCAATGAATCCCATACAAATTGTCTGTTTATCGCTATAATTTGTGGATCTTTCATAGTCAATTAAATCTTTAAATTCTTTCTGCATGGTGTTGTACAGCCGTTTCATACCAATTTTTCAGTACCCATTGATTGCGCGACTGCATAATAGATACTGAGAGTTCTCAAGATTCTCTTCTGTGATTCCCATTAATTTAAAACGATTGCGACGATAGATCGTTAGAGTGTCTCTTCTACCCAAACAGCGACTCGACCTGGGAACGTCTTTTATACCACGAACAAATAGCAAAGAATAAACAGTGCTTACACTACAATTCTTCCAAACAGAAGGAATCGTGTCAACCTAATTAAGCCTCACCAAATGCTGGAATAACGTGTCACGTCTCATTGCTAAATGAGATGTCGCACTGTACCGACAATGTCCGAGCAAAACCGAGACGTACCGAATAGTAGCGAGAGAGGCCGTCCCTCGGACCGCACGCGGCCGGCAAATTATGTACTCGTGACGTTCTGCACGCTGCGGCCGACGCTGTTCTGAAAGATTTAATTGAGCCACTCATGAGTTGGTCATTTAAAATTTTCTTGCCGTTACTATAATGCAGATATATTTTTCTCTTCTTCGAGTAAGTCCATTTCTGAAGCGTGTGTAACACATAACATTTTTCGGCTAATACAATTAATAGCTGTCGACGATAACATGTAATAACTGACTGAGAAAAACAAAAGCTGAACTGAAGAACAGGAAAAATCTGTGCCTAAAACGAAGCAGCGCATTGGTCCTCTGTTTTGCATGTTGTCACACAGCATTATCTCAGTACTCTGTATAGCGCTCAACGAAACCTCAGGCACTGCTCGTTGCTGAAGAGCCCTCAAACAGATGGCCAGCAGTGAAACACCAGCACAGTATCACCACGTTCCCTAAACACATCTTATTACGACAATGTTCATAAATTCACCACACACTTCATTTAACGGTAAGTAGCGGCAACACAGTCGATAATCGATCGATTGACTTTGGCTAAAGGCCTCTTTGTTTAGTAAATTGAATTTAAATGCATTAAAATTTTGAATTTTTTTTCTGAAGCTGAATGTAACGCAACACTTTTTCGATCACATTACCAAACTGATAGATACATACATGAACTTCACAAGCAACAAGTTGATATACTCATAACAATAAACTTAATAGGCTCATAGTTATCCAACATAATGCAAAAGGTCCACTAAAAGAATATCAGTCTAGCTTGCATTTTACCCAAGAATAAAGAATATTACAGACATTGTGGATACTGATTTGCTTAGCAAAGGGCTTAAATATATCCAAGCCTCAAATTTTCATGATTTGGCCATCAAACTCTTAATATCTACTACGAAAGTGGAGCAGGACATATCCGATCGCACATTCACGAAGCAAAATGAGCTCACAGTGAACAAGTTAAATAACGTAATTGAGGAAGAATCACATAATAAAATATAAAAATAGGTCTCTCAAAAGCATAAACGACAAATTAGCGACAAAAATATAAATATAAATAAATCTAATATGAATATAAAATTTTATTCTAAGGTTACATGGTGTGATGCTCGAGTCCGCGGTTGGTTGCTTGTAAGTGGAAGCACTGGGGGGAGCGTGGGACTGAACATCACTCCCAACAATGACAAGTTTCAGAAAACATTTATTAACATCCAAAGACATTAAACGAGACACGGATCAAGGTATGGAGGCTGTACAGACAGTTAAAACAGAAAGGAATAACAGACACTGTCTGCAAGTAGACATTGATTGAAATCGATGGAGAAAGTTGAAAATTTGTGACACATCAGGATTTGAACCCGGGTCTCCTGCTTAGTAGGTAGGGGCTCTGACCACTTTTTACATGTGAAGTTGGTTTATTTGTCACCATAGAGTACAAAATAATGCCACGAATTACAAACTTTTCTGTAATGCAAAACACACATATAAGCTGTATCGTGGCCAGAATATAACTGATACAATATTAATATTCAATTATTCATATATTACTCAGTTTGTCTCTATGAATAATCATAACTGTCTCAAGGCACGTCAAGGCTTCGGGCTTCTCCTTGTGATAATGATTGTTGCCCAGGTGAAGATTCATTACGGTGACGGTGAATTCCTGTGCCACGCGAAGAACAACTGTCAGCTTGTGTGTCATCTGTCCTTCCAAGCTACAGTATAAAAATATTTCCTTCGGGCTGGATTCGAACCGTCGACCTATGAATTTCTGCTTTCAGAATCTGTTCATGTCTTCACTTAGAGTTTTAATTCGTTTCTGAGTACTTTGTGACTTTAGTTCGTAATTACTTGCAGCGTCACCAGACCAGCGTGTAAGGGACGACATTTCAGGGTCCTGCTGAGAGCTTCACGGCTACCGTAGTGGGCTCGGGCCCCGAGAAGTCCACACCTTACTTCGTCCTCAGTAGCTATCCCCTACCTGTTGCAATCATCCGTACACATTCCACAATAATAAAATGAGCAGCTACATGTTTCTTATCCCACAGCCGACTTTTGGAAATGGATGATTAGCATATTTGAAAAATAATACTTTGTGGTCTTATAATGAGAATGTGCGAAAATAATTTCGATATACGTTTGGAAATCCAGTAGGCTGTCATCTCCTTTCTTGTTAATAATGCAATTGACCAAATTCCCGAAAAGCCACATTCCGGAGTTGTTTTTTCGTGTGGGGATAAGCTACCTGATCTGGAACCAATAAGTCGGAGGTTTCTGTATATTTACTGTCAGTTACCACTAAGCTGTCGGTACACAGCGATCATCGCACGTGCACAGACCATCGTATCACACCTACCATCTGAGCCAAATTCTCAACTTACCCATACACTACTGGCGTAGTGCCCCTTGGCCATTATCCTCATTACGCGCGGCATTTTGCCGATTCCCGAAAGATTTCGAGCCTGGTGTACATCTGCACTGAACTGATCATTGTATCTTTGTGCTCAAACACCACAAATATATACCAGTACTGAAACGTGAAAGTAATTTCAAAAAATTGTTTACGACATTTCATTTAAAAGCGTAATATTTTATTTCTTATTGAAACATGAAACTGGTTGACCAAGATCCACAACATATAAAAATTTCAAGATCTAAGATTTTGTAAGCTAACTAGGAATTGCAAGAAAACGGTAACATAAAGACCCATGAATTAATAACACTAATACTAAAGCTGTAAATAAGAATACCGAAAGTCTTCAGAGTGCAACTACGCTAAGCTCAGTCTAATTAATTTTACCGAACGCTGTTTAAAAGGCATTATAAAGACAATTGATCCAGAGTGCTCACTGCCACTGGCAGTTAACAAATCGAACGACTCCAGTTTCTGGCTCTCACTTGCCAGAACACACGTAAGAGTCGCATACACGGAGATACATAATGCAACTAACAATTAGGCAAGTTGAAGTCAGGGGTCGGAAACACAGAAGTTTGCGTCAGGCTTAACCATAACCCCTAGGTAAATATGTCAGGAGAATGACATGATCATGGCAAAATTTGAGTACCAATTATAGAGCCATATCAAGTTACTAAACCAAATTAACAGGAATGCACTCATAGTAATTTCTAATAAGAGAATCTTTATAGCCGAGGTAACAAACTTAGCTGTAGACCCTGTAGACCGGAAAAAGCTCAAACGAGAATCGTTAATCAAATTCAAATGATACGCCCTTTGCACTGAACCGAAACAAATCCACATGTTGCCACGTGGGACAGAACTCAGTTCATGTGGGTAAATGCTACCAAAAGATTGGCTGGACAATTTCCTCCGGGCTGTGCCAAAAGATTTTATTGACCAGTGGTAATAATTAGCGGTTCACTAAAATTACTATACAATTCCGTGAGACAAATTTCGTGATACATGTCAGCTCCAGCTGGGATAAGCACAACACTTCAGTAACAATAATATGTAAAACATAAGTAAACTGGAAAACATCAGAGTTTTACAGACTTCACCACAATAACTAACTAGACTACGGCGAAAGGGGCACCAGTGTGAACCATCGGTTAGCGGTTAGAAGCAGCAGGCGCTATAATGCAACATTCAAGTTTGGAGACAGTACGCGGGCGGTACGAACCGGAAGGCAACGCATCTCGCTAGGTTAAGTCACAGAGTAATGACCAAAACTAAGGCTCCTACCGAAATAGGAGGGAGACTTAGAACACCAAACTCTGAGGCACGAATAACGCTCGTTTACAGTTAGCCCAGAGAAATATGAGAGTTCCCGCAAGTGCTCACCTGTAAGGTCTTGTGAGGTGTCAGCTGAAGAAAAATTCCCGGTATTGTCCGAAGCTCGGCGGTGCAGCAAACGGCTTCCTCCCACTTGCTTCCCTCAGAGTGTACCCGCATCAGTCCATTGAGATGTCTTCCCCATGTCCTCTTCGGAAATACGTCAAGCGTGTTCAGGAGACAAAACTGCAATGAACCATAAAATCCGCGACATGGGGTTCCTCGGCCAGCACTCGCCGGAACCAAAAAGTGACGCTTCCCGCGCACCTCACGCCTCTCTGAGGCCACTGTCCTCTCTACTGAACACGTCGCCCGCCCGATATCGAGTCCTCGTCTAGTCGTTTCTCAAGTAGGGCGTCGCGCTCCAAAGATAATCTTGCATGTGGCGTGGCGCGATCTATCCATATGAGCAACGTCTCATGGGGTGTGATTTCGTCTACAGCACAAGATTTTTCTCCAAGAGTGCTTATCGCGTGACAACACGAGGATTCCTGTCAACCTGAGGTTTGAGTGACCTCACGTTTCACAACCTGTCTCTCCTTCCTGTCTGATGAAAGGAGATAAAAATTGCCACAGTGAAGTAAGAAATCTCTTAGTCTTACGTGTCTTTCCATTGGCAGTAGTTCTAATTCCGCCTGCTAAAGGTGCTGGTGAATCTTCCAATCCTTTCTCAGTTTACGTTTCCCAATTATAAATACAAGAGTCAAGTGAAAATATTTTCTTTCCTAGGAATCATGGAGGTGAAATCCGAAATTCAAGCAACAAAGCACAGTCTGAGAAACAAAGTCTGAGGTTTGAAGAAATAATCAAAACGTGGAATGTAGTAGATGAGTAAAAAAAAATCGGGACAAGGACAACAGAAAACCAACTGTGAACGGAAATACGAAATGGAAATACTGGATAAGATTAAGAATGATAACACACACGACACTGCTGTAACATTATATAGTATTTATTTCACATGTCAGTTTTCGTCTGTTACGTATCATCAGGTGCAAAGATAGATCTTTTTTAGAGGTGGAGCCCCTCCACGCCCACACCGGCATGATGGCCAACACAAAAGGTCTACTGCCATCTCTGCATAAGGGTTAGTATTCACTAAAGCGAGGTGTCGGAGGATGTGGGTACTGCGATGTCTGCGTACGTCTGGTTAGGATTAACCATTAATACGCGCTCATCTGGAGATAGATTGGTCGAAATCTGACGAAGGGTAGCGGTTTGAAGGGCAGAGGAAAAAAAGTGCCAAAGCAAGAGCCAAGGGAAAAAAACCTCTGCGAAAGTTAGGTCGGGCGGCAAGAGCAGTAGCGGTTGTCTTGCTGCCTGCGATAGGTTGTGTAAGGACAGGCTTTGTTAGTAGTGGGTACATGCATGTCGATACCTTGACGTTGTGCGTTTGTGCTGCTCGGCGGCTGGCGCTGGGTGCTGGTACAGAGTCCTCGTTCAGCGTCCTGCAACCTGCAACAGTTAGGTTTGTTATCGGTCTTGTGTCCGATAGGTCATATACCGGAGGCACAGTGCGAGGGAGTGTTGGCAGATTGTTCGTGCGTCTGTGTGCGAGCTCGTCGGTGTCCCTGCTGTGGCCTGTTGGTTGGCTCTAATAGCAGCTGGTAGTTGCCAGTCAGTGTTGCTGATATGCAGGGGCTTACCGGCGTTTGTCGCTGTTTGCGTATGTTAGTTTACCATAGGTGGTTATGCCCTAGCCAGCAGTGTCTTTGGCCGCTTGTGTTTCCACCTGTGGTTGTGATCGTAGTTTCCCAGAGTGAGGATGAAAGGATTGTTCGAGTGTCTCGAGTTCCTGCATAGTCGTGTGGTGTGTTTCTTGAATACTTCCTTGAGGGTATCAAGGCGGTATTCATGGTGAAGATCCACGGTGCGTGTGTAGCGTGGAGCATTGCTGATGATTCGTAGCACCTTGTTCTGTATGATCTGCAGGCGGCGCAGTCGTGTGGGAGCTGCATATCCCCAGACGGGAGCTGCGTACGTCATCAGAGGTCTAATCAGTGTCATTTATAAGGACCTCGATACCCTAAGATAAATCTGCAAGGCAGTGAACTTTTAATCAGACAAAAATGGCACCAGGCACTACTGAAGTGGGTTGGCAAGGAAGAAGCGCTGATACAGGCGACTACTCAAGACTAAGATGAAGCATCCCAACGTTCAACACAAGTAGAACAAAAAGTAGACACAGCGAGCCATGACGTACAGCAGATGCAAGAGACGGCTCAAAAGCGAGTGGAACAAGCAACAGACAGCAAACTGCGACTGTAAGCAATCTCTATTGAAGTGTAAACTGCAGTAACGACTCGAAACGGCGATCAGGTGGAATTCATGTTGCAAACGTAAAAGGGAGCGTTCTATTGGAAACAGAACTCGACAGAAACCAGTTTCTAGGCGTGCAGAATCATGAACCTTAGTGCACTGGGTAGCGCGGAAGCTCCCACGCAGAGTATACAGCCATCAAACAGACGCGATAAACGTAGCACCGGAACAAGAACGTGTAATATGCGCACACTCGGAAAGGGAAGTACGAAACCCTCTGATAGCGAAGACTATGGAAATGGTGGAACAAGAAGCAATAACAGTAGCTCAACAAAGACGCATAAAAAGGACACACAACACAACGTGGTCGGTGGAGGAGGAAAGCAACTAAGAGTGCACCGCGAAGCAAAAACAAATCACAGCAATGTCCTGTACTGCGGAGGAGGAGCATAATAACCAGTAGGCAAGGAATCGGGAATGGAGTGAGTGATTCAAATGAATTAGTGTGCCGTGAAATGTTTTCATGCCTGGATATTCAAAGCTCATACTTACTTATGTACAAACATGTATTTCCTTATTTAACCATTGTGCCAGAAATGTATCTCTCATCACATATAAGGTACTTATTTCGTTTTTGAACTTACTGTTAACACCTATGTAATCAATTTTGAAATACATCTCGTGTATACCTTCTATACATGATGTGATTATTCTTGCTACATTCGCATGTGATATGCTGATTTTCGTCCACATTCGTAATTAGGAAATCCATTTTCGTCAACATACATTTTTATGAACAAATCTATTTTATTCAAAGAAAGAGTAGAATTAACAAAATAGACTACTTTGTTAATATCTTCCATCTAAAGACATTTAATGGCTCTGAGCACTATGAGACTTAATATCTGACGTCATCAGTCCCCTAGAACATAGAACTACTTAGACCTAACTAACCTAAGGACATCACACACATCCATGCCCGAGACAGGATTCGAACCTGCGACCGTAGCGCTCGTGCAGTTCCAGACTGAAGCGCCTAGAACCTTAATCAATCTGCTCTTTACATCACGTAAATAACATTTATTAAAAGTCGAATTGTGCGTTTGTTTTTTCTCGTATGAAGACAGAAAGGTCTTTGCAGTGAAACATGCCTGTTGATTAATGGGCAGCTTCACATTCATTGCTATAGTACCATATGATCGACTTACTCTGTACATAGTTGTATTTATTTTTTTTCTTTCTATGTACATTTTTTTTCTGAATAACACCATTTATAATTTTTACCTGATGTCACCTGTGCCTGATTTTTAAGCTGTATTTGCATGGAGTGACATTGGTTGAGCTCATATAATTCCTATACCGTTAATTTATCGTTTCGTAGTACTTACACAATCAGTTTGGCTTTAGGAAAGGTGAAGGCACTAGACAGGCAATTCTGACGTTGCGGTAGATAATAGAATCACGACGAAAGAAAAATCAAGACACGTTCATAGGTTCAGTAGACATGGAAAAAGCGTTCGACAATGTCAAATGGTGCAAGATGTTCAAGATTCTGAGATAAATTGTGATAAGCTATAAAGAAAGACGGGTGACATACAATATGTACAAGAAGCAAGAGGAAACCATAGGAGTGGAAACCCAAGAATCAAGTGGTCGGATTAAAAAGGATGTACACTACTGGCCATTAAAACTGCTGCACCACGAAGACGACGTGCTTCAGACGCGAAATTTAACCGACAGCAAGAAGATGCTGTGATATGCAAATGATTAGCATTTCAGAGCATTCACACAAGGTTGGCGCCGATGGCGACACCTACAACGTGCTGACATGAGGAAAGTTTCCGACCAATTTCTCATACACAAACAGCAGTTCACCGGCGTTGCCTGGTGAAATGTTGTTGTGATGTCTCGTGTAAGAAGGTCGGATTGTAGCCTGTCGCGATTGCGGTTTATCGTATCGCGACATTGCTGCTCGCGTTGGTCGAAATCCAATTGTTAGCAGAATATGGAATCGGTGGGTTCAGGAGGGTAATATGGAACGCTGTGCGGGATCCGAGCGGCCTCGTATCACTAGCAGTCGAGATGACAGGCATCTTATCCGCATGGCTGTAACGGATCGTGCAGCCACGTCTCGATCCCTGAGTCAACAGATGGTGACGTTTCCAAGACAACAACCATCTGCACCAACAGTTCGACGACGTTTGCAGCGCCGGCCGCGGTGGTCTAGCGGTTCTAGGCGCTCAGTCCGGAACCGCGCGACTGCTACGGTCGCTGGTTTGAATCCTGCCTCGGGCATGGATGTGTGTGATGTCCTTAGGTTAGTTAGGTTTAAGTACTTCTAAGTTCTAGGGGACTGATGACCACAGATGTTAAGTCCCATAGTACTCAGAGCCATTTGAACCATTTTGACGATTGCAGCAGCATGGACTATCGGCTCGGAGACCATGGCTGGGGTTACCCTTGACACTGGATCACAGACAGGAGCGCCTGCAATAGTGTACTCAATGACGAACCTGGGTGCACTGATGGCAAAACGTCATTTTTTCGGATTAATCCAGATTCTGCTTACAGCATCATGATGGTCGCATCCGTGTTTGCCAACATCGCGGTGAACGCACATTGGAAGCGTGTATTCGTCATCACCATACTGGCGTATCGTCCGGCGTGATGGTATGGGGTGCCATTGGTTACACGTCTCGGTCACCTCTTGTTCGCATTGACGGCACTTTGAACAGTGGCTGTTACATTTGAGGTGTGTTACGACCCGTGGCTCTATCCTTCATTCGATCCCCGCAAAACCCTACATTTCAGCAGGATAATGTGCGACCGCATGTTGCAGGTCCTGTACGAGCCTTTCTGGATACAGAAAATGTTCGACTGCTGCCCTGGCCAGCACATTCTCCAGATCTCTCACAAACTGAAAACGTTTGATCAATGGTGGCCAAGCAACTGGCTCGTCACAATATACCAGTCACTGCTCTTGATGAACTGTGGTACCGTGTTGGAGCTGCATGGACAGCTGTACCTCTACACTCCATCCAAGCTCTGTTTGACTCAATGCCCAGGCGTATCAAGGCCGTTATTACGGCCAGAGGTGGTTGTTCTGGGTACTGATTTCTCAAGATATATGCACCCAAATTGCGTGGAAATGTAATCACATGTCTGTTTTAGTATAATATATTTGTCCAATGAATACCCGTTTATCATCTGCATTTCTTCTTGGTGTAGCAATTTTAATGGCCAGTAGTGTAATACAGGGATGTAGCCTTTCGCCCCTACTCTTCAATCTATACATCGAAAAAGCAATGTCGTAAATAAGAGAAAGTTTCAAGAGTAGAATTAAATTCACGGTGAAAGGATATCAATGATAGAGTTGCTGATGACATTATTATTGTCAATGAAAGTGAAGAAGAATTACAGGATGTGTTGAGTGGAATGAATGGTCTAATGAGTACAGAAAATGAACTGAGAATAAATCAAAGGAAGATAAAAGTAATGAGAATTAGCAGAAATGAGAACAGCGAGAAACTTGGTGATCACAAAGTAGATAAACTTAAGGAATTCGTCTAACTAGAGCTGCGCAACGAATAAGTGCAGACGTGAATTTGGGGAATTCTTATAAATTTCGCGCAGCTATGGCTGGAACGTATTAGTTAAGGGACCGACCTACATCAGATGGCAATGTTATTATTTAGAAAACGATTCTGCGAGGCAGGTTTGCGAAATCATTCGCGGGTGAGAAGACACGGCCCACCGGCACCGCATACAAATGTTGGACAACGAACTGAATGTAGCGAATTTGCTGAGGGGACTAACAGACAAACTTGGGGACGCTAGGATTGAAGTGGCAATATTATAGGAGGTGATGTTCTTCGCAGTGAACGAGCAACACCGAGGGAATTCATGATGGGCGGGCAGCAGGGAAATTTTCTGCGGAGTTACAGCATGTAGCCAATGCGACGCAGGAGAATGTGACAAAAATGGTTCAAATGGCTCTGAGCATGTAGTGGGACGCGAAATTGAAGCGTCACCCATCCACCAGTGTCAGCCCAGTTTGCAGGTGAATATAAGTTTAATTTAGTTTTTAGTTGATGTATTTTTGTAATATTTGTAAGGGTTGTGAATTGTCTAAAGTTTTGTATTTAATTTTTAAGTTTCATGTACGGAGAGGGCGGCGCAACGAACGGAGACAGCATCTTCGCTGCCGGGACCAGAGAGAAAATTGCTGGCCACTATACGTCGCGGGTCGACAGCCAAAGAGCAACAGAAGATCCTGAAACCGAGTTGTTGCGTCGTGCTTCTAAAAATTGAAAATTAAGAATTTGTAATGTTCCTACAACAATGACGTCATAGAAAGTTAATCATGTTGTAAATGTTCAGTTCTGTCTTGTCAAGGCTCAGGTTCACGTCTATATGTAGGGAGATAATAAACTAGTGGATGCTACCAAAGTTTAAATACGTGTTCCGAGAATTTATTTATGAAGAATTATGTTACGTAATTTATTTGACAAGTTTATTAATTTTTGACAACGTTCATCGCGAGTTTGAATCTCGAAAGTTTATTCAATGTGGTTCTAATATTTATTAAATCAGACCACTTGCATTAATATAATTTCTGAGAAGAAACAAACGACATCTAAATTGAAAAAGTTTATGCAAACCAATTGGACTGAGTGACGTAATTCTGCGCATACGACTCAAATGATGATGTTTTACAGTTTCGTTCAAGAACCATTTAGCGACAATTTGAAAAGAATTTAAATAATTTTGAAGTGTGTTGTAACTGACGTAGGTGACGAAGTCTGCACACGGTCATATGTCAAATCAAAACCATTTATACAAAAGTTACATCGTTACACTACAAGCACTAAGGGACTTAACTTCTAAGGTCATCAGTCCCCTAGAACTTATAACTACTTAAACCTAACTAACCTAAGGACATCACACACATCCATGCCCGAGTCAGGATTCGAACCTGCGACCGTAGCGGTCGCGCGGTTCCAGACTGTAGCGCCTAGAACCACTCGGCCACACCGGCCGGCAGAATGTGACACTGTTATTCCACACAGCGAGAGTGAATGTGGAAACAGATGGAGCCAGAGTACACACAGCACTCTATTTACCTGAAATTCGGAGTTTCAGTGCTACGGCGTTCACCCGTGTCTAGTGAAATGAGGGTTACGGGGAAAGTGAATGCAGGTGAGAACAGGGGAAATATTCCTAGTTACAAATGACAGGCAGGCACACCTGTTAATGTCAAGGATATAGGTAGAAAGCTTGTGATCTGCTGCGATCTGTCAAGGTGGCCAAGTATGCGGAAATGTGATGCGAGTTTCTTTATGGGCTTCTAGCTTCTGCCAAACCGAACGCACTTCCAGAGGAACGGTACACGTTGATTATACTCTGTAGTCACACCGGACACCGTGTAGTTGAATTGCTACGCAGGAGGCAGCATGGTAGGTTTGGAAAAACTCGAGCTTCTAGAAAGCGGACTGATCATTAATGGCACGACTTGTGAGGTAGTCGGGACTGATTTTCGTCTTCTGGCTACGCCTGCAGGTCCAGCTGTTATGACACTGTATTGGCCAAGTGTTACGACACTGTATTGGCCAGGAGGATCTTTGAGAGTATTACCAGTTCAAAATCTTACCTACTTAAAGGGCACACTCAATCCAGAGCTTTTCCAGTTCTTGGACAGATTAATGGAGTCCCAGCAAGAGGGAGGGCACCAGTTGTGGCGTGTTTCTAGAAGGCTTTTGCATACTTTATTTCTGGGTAAGACGCAAGAGGGCACGGGCTATGGACGTGCCAACATATCAATTACTAGTAGAATGGTTGACCGGCATTGCTAAATGGAGCAATTAGTTTTAAAGTTTTAATTAGTGTATAAAGGTGTGTTAAGGGATACTTGGTAATAGTAAAGTGTGGTCGGAAGTAGTATGGTGAATTCGGAAGATGGTCCTCAATACGTAAGTCATTACAGTTAAGGTAGTTGAGTGACAGCACGATGTCAAAGATTAGGGAGGATTCTTCTCGGAAAAGAGGAGGTATGCTCTGCCACGAATAAGTACATGGGTGGATTTGGAGAATTCTTGTAAATTCCGGGCAGCTATGGCTGAAAGGTAGAAGTTAAGGGACCGATTGTCACATCAGATGGCATTGTTGATATTTAGCAAACGATTCCTTGAGGCAGCTTCACGACACCGCATGCAGATGAGAAGACACAATACAGTGGGCATTACACACAAGTTTGAAGTGATCAGCACAGCACAGGGCACTGAGGTGCTGTAAAGAACCCAAACACTGCAGTTACATCAGCTCCCAGTGACCTGTGTGCAGTGGCTGAAGTGTGCTGCGGAAAGCTGACACATGAATTATTAAACAGCACTCCACTTGTCCCCTCCAGAGGAACGCTGTCAGACGCGTGGCGAAAAGAAATATAAATAACCGAACTTGGAGGCTTAACAGGGACAATCGTGTTGCCATTCTGTTCGCATCTACAACCAGAGAGAATGACGATTGTTTAAGTTTCAGGCTAACCACGACGACCTTCTGGTGATAGATATCGACTGCCAACTAGCCTGCTGAAAGAACCACCAACCTCCGCTGCACGGACGCCACGACTGTGGCGGGGCATTCCGCATCTACATCTACATCTACATACATACTCCGCTATCCACCATACGGTGGGTGGCGGAGGGTACCTCGTACCACAACTAGAATCTTCTCTCCCTGTTCCACTCCCAAAGAGAACGAGGGAAAAATAACTGCCTATATGCCTCTGTACGAGCACTAATCTCTCTTATCTTTGTGGTCTTTCCGCGAAATGTAAGTTGGCGGCAGTAAAATTGTACTGCAGTCAGCCTCAAATGTTGGTTCTCTAAATTTCCTCAGTAGCGATTCACGAAAAGAACGCCTCCTTTCCTCAAGAGATTCCCACCCGAGTTCCTGAAGTATTTCCGTAACACTCGCGTGATGATCAAACCTACCAGTAACAAATCTAGCAGCCCGCCTCTCAATTGCTTCTATGTCCTCCCTCAATCTGACCTGACAGGGATCCCAAACGCTCGAGCAGTACTCAAGAAGAGGTATTAGTGTTTTATAAGCGGTCTCCTTTACAGATGAACCACATCTTCCCAAAATTATACCAATGAACGGAAGACGACAATCCGCCTTCTCCACAACTGCCATTACATGCTTGTCCCACTTCATATCGCTCTGCAATGTTACGCCCAGATGTTTAATCGACGCGACTGGGTCAAGCGCGACACTACTAATGTAGAATTCAAACATTACGGGATTCTTTTTCCTATTAATCTGCATTAATTTACATTTATCTATATCTAGAGTTAGCTGCCATTCTTTACACCAATGACAAATCCTGTCCAAGTCATCTTGTATTCTCCAACAGTCACTCAACGACGCCACCTTCCCGTACATCACAGCATCATCAGCAAACAGCCGCCGATTGCTATCCACCCTATTCAAAAGATCATTTATGTACATAGAAAACAACAGCGGACCTACCACACTTCCCTGGGGCACTCCAGATGATTCCCTCACGTCCAATGAACACACACCATCGAGGACAACGTACTGGGTTCTATTACTTGAGAAGTCTTCGAGCCACTCACATATTTGGGAACCAATCCCATATGCTCGTACCTTAGTAATCTGCGGTGGGGCACCGAGTGAAACGCTTTCCGGAAGTCAAGGAATATGGCATCCGTCTGATACACTTCATCCATGGTTAGCAAGATATGTGAAAAAAGGGCGAGTTGCGTTTCGCAGGAGCGATGCTTTCTAAAGCCGTGCTGATGGATGGACAGCAACTTCTCTGTCTCAAGGAAATTCATTATATTAGAACTGAGAATATGTTCGAGAATCCTGCAACAAACCGATGTTAAGTATATTGGTCTGTAATTTTGAGGATCCGTCCTTCTACCCTTCCTGTAATTTTGAGGATCCGTCCTTCTACCCTTCTTATATACAGGCGTCACCTGCGCTTTTTTCCAGTCGCTCGAGACTTTACGTAGGGCAAGAGATTCACACTAGGCAGGAAAATAACCCATGATGAATGGAGCAAGGAGGACATAAAAAGCACTCTTCGTACGATTCGCACGAACTACATTTAACATTTGCCCAAGACTGACGGTCTCCCTCCAAGTGCTATTTAACAAATTTTATTTTCGCTTCGTCCAACATGCCGTGAACAAAAGCGTCCCTACACGCACCCAAGAAATTTACTGGGTAATATCTTCCGTCATTTTTTAGCATTTCACAGACCCGGTATTTGCCCAAGGGATGTTTATAAACGCCGTGGCCTGTTGGGAGGCTAACGAATTTAAATCACTTTTTATCTGTTACATTTGTTTTTTAAATTCATTTTCACTAGTGATACTGGACTCTATCATCTCTTTAATTTGCCCATTTCTTTCTTCCCCTCATCTACACAATTGGCAATGTCACTAATTGCTAAATTTATGTCGCTTTTGTGAGCATCTTGCTCTTTTATACAGTCGCTTACCTTGGCCCCAAGTTCTGTCTGTATCTTATCCATTTTTTCCCCAAAGATCTTTTTCCACTGATTCGATTTTATATTTTACTACTACAACTTCGTCTGTAATTTTCCCCATATCCACTCGAATACATTTTAATTTGTCATAAATTACTTTTCCGAGGCTGTTGTTGTTGTTGTGGTTTTCAGTCCTGAGACTGGTTTGATGCAGCTCTCCATGCTACTCTATCTTGTGGAAGCTTCTTCACCTCCAATTACCTACTGAAACCTACATCCTTCTGAATCTGTTTAGCGTATTCATCTCTTGGTCTCCCTCTACGATTTTTACTCTCTACCATGCACTCCAATACTAAACTGGTGATCCCTTGATGCCTCAGAATATGCCCTACCAGCCGATCCCTTCTAGTCAAGTTGTGCCACAAACTTCTCTTCTCCCCAATTCTGTTTAGTACCAACTCATTAGTTATGTGATCTACCCATCTAATCTTCAGCATTCTTCTGTAGCACCACATTTCGAAAGCTTCTATTCTCTTCTTATCCAAACTATTTATCGTCCATGTTTCACTTCCATACATGGCTACACTCCGTACAAATACTTTCAGAAACGGCTTCCTGGCACTGAAATCTATACTCGATGTTAATAAATTTCTCTTCTTCAGAAACGCTTTCCTTGCCATTGCCAGTCTACATTTTATATCGTCTCTACTTCGGCCATCATCAGCTATTTTGCTCCCAAAATAGCAAAACTCCTTTACTACTTTAAGTGTCTCATTTCCTAATCTATTTCCCTCAGCATCACCCGACTTAATTCGACTACATTCTATTATCCTCGTTTTGCTTTTGTTGGTGTTCATCTTATATCTTCATTTCAATACACTATCCATTCCGTTCAACTGCTCTTCCAAGTCCTTTGATGTCTCTGACAGAATTACAGTGTCATCGACGAACCTCAAAGTTTTTATTTCTTCTCCATGGATTTTAATACCTACTCCGAATTTTTCTTTTGTTTCCTTTACTGCTTGCTCAACATACAGATTGAATAACATCGGGGAGAGTCTACAACCCTGTCTCACTCCCTTCCCAACCATTGCTTCCCTTTCATGCTGAAAGTGGTTGAAATGGCTCTGAGGACTATGGGACTTAACTTCTGAGGTCATGAGTCCCCTAGAACTTAGAACTACTTAAACCTAACAAACCTAAGGACAGCACACACATCCATGCCCGAGGCAGGATTCGAAGCTGCGACCGTAGCTGTCGCGCGATTCCAGACTGTAGCGCCTGGAACCGCTCGGCCACATCGGCCGGCCTTTCATGCCCCTCGACTCTTATAGCTGCCTTCTGGTTTCTGTACAAATTGCAAATAGCCTTTCGCTCTCGGTATTTTTCCCCAGCCACCTATAGAATTTGAAAGAGAGTATTCCAGTCAACATTGTCAAAAGCTTTCTCTAACTCTACTAATACTAGAAACGTAGGTTGGCCTTTCCTTAATCTTTCTTCTAAGATAAATCATAAGGTCAGTATTGCCTCACGTGTTCCAATATTTCTACGTTATCCAAACCTTTTCCGAGGTCGGCTTCTACCAGTTTTTCCATTCGTCTGTAAAGAATTCGTGTTAGTATTTTGCAGCTGTGACTTATTAAACTGATAGTTCAGTAATTTTCACATCTGTCAACACCTGCTTTCTTTGTGATTGGAATTATTATATCCTTCTTGAAGTCTGAGGGTATTTCGCCTGTCTCATACATCTTGCTCACCGGATGGTAGAGTTTTGTCATGACTGGCTCTCCCAAGGCTATCGGTAGTTCTAATGGAATGTTGTCTACTCCCGGGGCCTTGTTTCGACTCAGGTCTTTCAGTGCTCTGTCAAACTCTTGACGCAGTATCGTATCTCCCATTTCGTCTTCATCTACATTCTTTTCTATTTCCATAATATTGTCCTCAAGTACATCGCCCTTGTATAGACCCTCTATATACACCTTCCACCTTTCTGATTTCCCTTCTTTTCTTAGAACTGGGTTTCCATCTGAGCTTTTGATATTAATACAAGTGATTCTGTTTTCTCCAAAGGTCTCTTTAATTTTCATGTATGCAGTATCTGTCTTACCCCTAGTGAGATAAGCCCCTACATCCTTACATTTTTCCTCTAGCTATCTCTGCTTAGCCATTTTGCACTTCCTGTCGATCTCATTTTTGAGACGTTTGTATTCCTTTTTGCCTGCTTCATTTACTGAATTTTTGTATTTTCTCCTTTCATCAATTAAATTCAATATTTCTTCTGTTACCTAAGGATTTCTACTAGCCCTCGTCTTTTTACCTACTTGATCCTCTGCTGCCTTCACTATTTCATCCCTCAGAGCTACCCATTCTTCTTCCACTGTATTTCTTTCCCCCATTCCTGTAGATTGTGCTCTTATGCTCTCCATGAAACTCTGTACAGCCTCTGGTTTAGTCAGTTTATCCAGGTCCCATCTCCTTAAATTCCCACCTTTTTGCAGTTTTTGGAGTTCCAAAGTTACCCATAATTTTTTCGACTTCCTCTTTCACAGGGGAACCTATTTCAGTTCGCATTGTACCCAGATCAGTCTGAATGCTGCTGATTTTATTTGCCATTCCCTGGATCATTTGCATTAGCTGAGAAATCATATCTCCCCCATATTCAGTCCCCTTGCCTGAATTCCTACTAGTAACACTTTCGCGCTCTGATTTCAGACTAAGCGGCTCACTTCCGTTATCAGAATTACACATATTAGGTGACTGCTTTATATCCGGTAGATCTGTAAGTGGAGCTTGTACTTCAGAAACAAACACTGTTTCATTAAATGCGCAGGAACTTATCTGATTCGAGAGGGTTCCCTCTGTCATGGTGATGGCGTTGGTTGTAGTGGAAGAAGTCATTGAAGACTGCCGTGGAGTACTCGGAGATGCTGCCGTTGTACTGCTGTTGGATCTGCGTCCGCCGGAGGAAAAGTACTGATGTAACTGTAGCTGCTGCCGAAGACCGCGTGTTCCATCCGCGTCCGATAAGCTGTCCGTTAAACGCGCTAACCGCTACTGTTCCCTGCACTCAACTTATTTAGACTCATAGCCCCCACGCAAACTGTCTTTAACGTGATAGATTAGGACCTCTATCGATAGCATGTGTTAATTGTGAAAATTACTGCGTAATTTCGCTCCAGAAACCTACTTGCGGAAAAAAACCGATCTCACACTGTTTTGTGAGAGGTTCACTCTATAGAAATCTCTACTGGCTTCGCAAAGGCTTTTACACTTAGCATAGTACGCTGAATAACGGAGAGCAAAGGAATTACCAGTTTGCAGGACACATATCACGGACGAGCTCCCAATTTCTGGCTTTCACATAACTATTACGCACGCTCCGACTCAACGTTGTAATATTAAAAGTTTTGGCTGGTTTCGTTGTCTAGGGCTGGGATACGTAGTTGCCGCATTACAGGCCAAATACTGCTGAGTGTACAGTATACTATAGGAATACACACATGAATCGAATGGTCGAAGGTTTCTATAACTCGGCAATTGCGAATTATGAAAGTAACATATACATTTATAAATGAAAGATTGCAATTCAATAAAATCTGCAGGTACTACCCTAACGACTTTAAATGATGAGTACGATAGTAGAAGTACTTTTGAGAATGCGGTATGTTTCTGCAAATCACTTATTGGTGTCGATGGTCCAGCAATTAAATAAAAAATATGTTGAATAACTGGGAAACAATAGATTCCTACTGCACGTAATTAATTAGGAACAACAGCATATCTCGCGAGATATTCACTTCTAAACGCACACTACGTCTTCACTGTAGAAACCTCAGAAATTTTACAAGTTCACAAGTCCGCACTCCGAAGTATTTCTATCTGTCGCGACCACACGCAAACTATCCCACTGTCCAAGCCTTTCCCGCGACTCTCCGTCCGTCGCGCCGTCGCGTCCAGTACCCCCCTTGTCCTGTGCGTATCCCCCTCGCGCCACACTGCCCAGAACCCCTTGTGTTCTCTCTCGAAACGACGCTCTTCTCCCACTTCCATCCAGTCTCCCCATTCACGAGCGCTGTGATTGGCTTGAGCGCCCGCGCCATGTCTTCGAGGCACCCACACAAACATAACGAAAAACATACGAAATACTGGATTTACATTTAAATAACTTGAAATTGAATAAATATTACTACGGCTGGACACAAACACGCTCTAACATACATTGTTAAATACATAAACAAATTAAATAAACATGTATCGAAGGAATGGCAACAAAAGGTAGGCCAGCAGCCTAATGTCTCTGTGCTTTCTAAAACACAGTAAACATCTAACCAATTTCTTCATGAATAGTATATATCGGATATAAACAAAAACATAGATGAATAAATATATTTATAAGCATGCTGCTACCGTTTTTTCGTGTAACTGGGGAGTACTTATGGCCTGACGTGATCGATAGTAATCGGCCACTTTGACCTCCAATAACTCATGCACTATTCCATGCCTGTAATTCACACCAATTTAGGTTTACACTAACAGCTTTCTAAAGACACAGCGATCGACAAAATCGGATGAAGCGTTTATATTTTGGAAATTCGTTGCTGGGTGTTACTTGTATAATTTACCGTCAGATACTAAACTTTAAACTAATAAAGATATTGAAAATCTGATTACACCATCAGAATCGACGTGCAAACAATAGTAATGTACATGCTTCTTTTTGAGGTATCATGAATCAACTGGATTCTATTAATTTCTATACGAACTGTGAAATGTCTGCTATTAAGGTTTCATAAAGTCCGCCGTCTTTGGCCCTCTCGGCGCACAGCATCACCAAGGAATTTCCAGCCACGTGCTCGATGGACCACGTGGTCCGGCCGTTGTGCGGCATCACGCGCTTGCTGACGAGCCGCGCGTTGCCAAACGGGCTGAGCGGTGGCCGCCAACTCTGAACTTAGAATATTTTCAGGTTGCCACAACTCGCCCATTACCTCACACTGTCGTGAGTTGTTCTACTGGACCACGACGAATTCGCGCCCTCCTATCGGCATTATGAAGAATTTTTCGGGATTCATCAGACCATGCAACGCTCTGCCAATGCGCCAACGTCCAGTGCCTATGGTCACGTGTCCATTTCAGTCATAGCTGTCGATGTGGTTTGTTAAAATTAGCTATGTATGGACTGCGGAGACCCATCATTAGGAGTGGTCGGGGCACTGTGTGTTCAGACACACTTGTTTTCGGCCCAGCATTAAAGCATGATGTTGGTTCCGCAACAGTTCGCCTCCTGTTTCGCCAGTCGCTCAACCTACGAAGCCAGACGTCTTAATGAGGGGTGGCCGCCCTACCCCATGACGTCTGGAAGTGGTTTTATCTTGTGCTTTGACCACGTGTTGAAGCAACTCCCCACAGCACTCCTCGAACACCCGGAAAGTCGCGCAGTTTCCGAAATGCTCGTGCCGACACTCCGGGCCATCACAATCTGTCCTCTCAGAGAGATCACGCGCCTCGCCCGTTCTGCACACTGTTAGCAAGCTCAGTGATACTTCATGCACCGTGCGTATGTCTGTCTAACTGGCAGTCATTCCTCGTCTGGTGACGCTGCTATCGCCTAAACGGATTTATATCGATAGTAGGTCGGTGGTCATAATGTTCTCGCTGATCAGTGTATACATGGTGATTCGAAACGAACTGTTCACTCGTAATGGGTGTAGCGTTCGCATTAAAATAAGATTAGAACATTAAATGAAATACTGCATGAAACTGATTTGTTCCCGAATTATGATACATAATATCACTTGTGGTAGGCTTCACATCATGACAGTTGAGAACATCTAAGAAATGGCAGATGAAGATCCCACCACAAGTAGTCGCTGTATAGGTGCCACTGTAGGGAATCCTCAATGGCGCCTGCTACGGAGACAGCAATTCCATCAGTTCCACCTGCAGAAAGTAGAGGTACTGACACCTGTAGACTACCTTATACGTCATAATTTCTGTCAGAGGCTACTCTGGCGCCATGCTACTGATCCATTGTTCGATCGTCAGATACTGTTTACGGATGAGAACCTCTTTCCCCGTGTGGGCATTGTGAACGCTCGTAACAGGCAGGTGTGGATGTATGAGAATCCTCGCGTAACTACGGGAGGAGATATCAACATCGTTTTTCAGTGAACATTTGGGGTGGTACAGTGGACAAGGCGCCGCTCGGAGTGGCCGTGCGGTTCTAGGCGCTACAGTCTGGATCCAAGCGACCGCTACGGTCGCAGGTTCGCATCCTGCCTCGGGCATGGATGTGTGTGATGGCCTTAGGTTAGTTAGGTTTAATTAGTTCTAAGTTCTAGGCGACTGATGACCTCAGAAGTTGAGTCGCATAGTGCTCAGAGCCATTTGAACCATTTTACAGTGGCCAATCAGTTACTCGGACCGCATTTTGTTCCACAGCGCCTGACTGGCAGAGAGTATCGACAGCTTTTGGAACATGATCTGGATGGTTTGCTTCATGATGTCCAACTCGCTACACGAACCACCTTATGGTTTATACACGACGATGACCCTGCACATTTCAGTCGGAAGGCAAGAGAATATCTCGATGTTGCTTATCCCGATTAGTACATAGGTCGTGCAAGACCTGTCACCTGACCGCCAGGTCTGCAGATATTAACCCCTGGACTTCTACTCTAGGGTCCCCTCAAGGAGCACGTGTATGGTAAAGCAACTGAGAATGTAGCAAACTGAAAATGGCTGGGTAACTCTGCAGAATGATATGAACGGAGCCTGCAATATTCGGAAAGCGGAAAGACATCGAGCATGTCACTCTCTTGGTCCACATGGACGTCATTTTGAACATATTCTGGGATAAACGTACAATACATAGTAGCGTTGAATTTCGGGTTCCTTCGTATCGTTCCTTTCTGAGAAGAAATAATTTTGTATTGATTGTGTTGCACTTGTCATCCCTACTCTACCTCATACCTCGGAATAAAGGCAAGCCGGCCGCGGTGGTCTCGTGGTTCTAGGCGTGCAGTCCGGAACCGTGCGACTGCTACGGTCGCAGGTTCGAATCCTGCGTCGGGCATGGATGTGTGTGATGTCCTTAGGTTCGTTAGGTTTAAGTTGTTCTAAGTTCTAGGGACTGATGACCACAGCTGTTAAGTCCCATAGTGCTCAGAGCCAATTAAGGCAATTTCAGACAAAACTTGTTTTAACACTTTACTATTATTTTCACGCATATATTACACCCACGAAGTGTGTACAGTTATCTAGGCGCTCAGTCCGGAGCCGCGCGACCGCTACGGTAGCAGGTTCGAATCCTGCCTCGGGCATGGATGTGTATGATGTCCGTAGGTTAGTTAGGTTTAAGTAGTTCTAAGTTCTAGGGGACTGATGACCAAAGATGTTAAGTCCCATAGTGCTCAGAGCCATTTGAACCATTTTTTGTGTATAGTTATTTTTGAATCACCCTGTATATGCAGAGTGTTTATTTTAAATAGTGACAACAAAATATCCCAAAACCCACGCACTGTACGACAAAAATGTCCTAGGTGAAAAATCTATTGCGCTACAGTTGGCCATCTCCTGAGCACGCCTGCTGTGCGGGCGAGGTAATCTTTGTATTTTCACATGGGAACCTCCCATTTTTATTGCATATTCGGATGTACGCCAAACAATGCGTGCGAATTACTGAAACCATTGTTTTCCATTCGTGGTAGATGGCACGTAATCGACAAATACCATGTGCGCCGGTTTTTGCACCTAAGAACCGACGAATTTAACTCTACGTTTCATTTACGATGTAAATGTAAACCTTTGCGCTCCAAGGGGAGGAAGCGGACAATGAGAGCTTCGATAATAACAGTTGTTAGTGGATCTCTGACAGTACGATTCCTTACTGAAGTTACTGCTCATTTCAAACCAACTGAACCACACACAGGTTTAGCAACGTCCCGTGCGCCACAATACAACGTTTATAATATCATACTGAAATTTTTAGATCCCCAAGAAAGCGGCACGAGTAATTAACTCCAATAAATCGGTGAGGTCGGTCGACCAACGCCGGCAAAATACGAGTATCGTAACTGTCCAATCCCTAGCGCGGTGCTACGCCAAGCAGCACGAACGAACAGTCAGAATTCCACAAAGTATTGTCAGATGGCAAAGTTAACCCTTAAAAGTTGGACACATCTGAACCGGCAGTAACCACAGTAAGATAAAACACACTCTGTGATAATACAAATCAATAAAAGTGGAAAAAAATGTTGGAAAATGTAGTATACATGGTAGGATGTAGGATCCTCGTACACTGCACAAAAAATGTTTAACCAATTCTTTTCTCAACTGTCTGCTCAGCATTCCACATATTAGTTTCTTCATGCTCTTGAATAGTTGCTTATCCACTGCATATTAGGTTTTTTTTTTCTTGGATGTATGTCTTATCCTGACTTGCCAGAAGTCATGGGATACTTTCTAATATGGTGTCGGACTTTTCCCCGGCATGGTGCAGCCACTCGACGTGACACGAACCCAACAAGTCGTCAGGAGTCCCCTGCAGAAATACAGGGTGTATCAAAAACGATCATCTCACTAAAAAAAATCATGACTATTATTTGAGATATGTGCGTGAACAACGTAGTGTTGGAAAGAGCAAACTGTCAAGTTTTACATCGTTCCCGCTAGGTAGCAGCATAGTGCGCCCACTTCTAGAGAGCCTGTATACAGAGAGTGGCCATAGGTGAAGTTGCCCGTGATTGGTTGATCAGCTTTGGCAGAAAAATGGCGCCAAACGTCTCTCGCGCTTCCTATGTTCGCCGTGCTTTTGAGTTGAATTGAAGTTGAGAGGACTTTTGGAAACGATTAAAAGAGACTTGTTATGCGTTGTGCATGCATGTTCGATTTAGTTGTATATCGTTTTTAGTACGTAATTAGCGTTTGCGATCTTAAATATGAGTTGGAATAATGAAGCTTTTTGTGATGAAGTCGGTAGGCCTACATGTTTGAAGTAAAGACGTTAGTAATTGTACAGTATTGTTCTTGACATCTGTAATTCGTTCTGGAGACGTTCGTAAACGATGCCAGGTTGTGCTGCATTTGGTTGTTCCAATAGAGGCGAAGGTGGATTTCGCATGTTACCATTTCCACGCAATGAAGAAAGACGAAAGCAGTGGGCAGTCGCAGTCAACAGGGCTGACATAAATCAAACAGGAGCCTTGTGGAAACCAACCAAGTACTCTTATCTATGCGAAGTAAGTCGTTTTTGCTTTTTACTGCATATAAAACAACTTGCAATATGCATAGCTAAATTAGTAAACAGACCTGTAAATTGGCCGTGTGAAAATTATTATAACACATTATTCTTATAAACAAAGGCATTTAACGAATGATTTCGCCATATTGTCTTGTGTTTTTGATTCGGTCAGTGTGTACTCCACTACTCCACTACTGGCCATTCAAAAGTCCCGCCCGCAGTTTGGCAGAAAAATGGCCGCCGTATCGTCCGGTTGCCCACTCTCTCCCTATACAGGCTCTCTAACCACTTCAGCTCTCGTAAAAATGGTGTCACGACAACAGAAAGCGTTTTCCTACAAACAATCCTGTTGGCAGAACATCCGCAACTGAGCATTATAATAGAGGTTGAAACTACCGCTTCAGTTGTAAATTATTTTCACACGACCGGTTTCAGACTGTTATAAGTCTATCTTGAGGTGTCGTAGCCGTGCTGTGATCCCTGAGCGCCGCGCGTACCAGGCGTCTGCTGCCTATAGTCTGATTTCTCTCTTACATCGGGAAATGCCGTCTGCTAGCACATCTTCGTTTCTCTGTGTTAGACACTGATAATTTTGGTCTAATTTTGAGATGTTCTGCAGAACTACGCATTTATTTTGTTTTTCACAACACACTTTCATGCACTCCACTGTATTCCGTTTGTTTTTGTACGTCAAGTATGTATTGTTGTTTGTGTTTTGTAGTGTTGCCAACATAAACTTTCCATTACTTTGTCTTTGACCTACAATATTTAAAAAGAAATGATTATTGTATGTGTGTAATGCTATTTAATTATGTTTCTATATACACTCCTGGAAATTGAAATAAGAACACCGTGAATTCATTGTCCCAGGAAGGGGAAACTTTATTGACACATTCCTGGGGTCAGATACATCACATGATCACACTGACAGAACCACAGGCACATAGACACAGGCAACAGAGCATGCACAATGTCGGCACTAGTACAGTGTATATCCACCTTTCGCAGCAATGCAGGCTGCTATTCTCCCATGGAGACGATCGTAGAGATGCTGGATGTAGTCCTGTGGAACGGCTTGCCATGCCATTTCCACCTGGCGCCTCAGTTGCACCAGCGTTCGTGCTGGACGTGCAGACCGCGTGAGACGACGCTTCATCCAGTCCCAAACATGCTCAATGGGGGACAGATCCGGAGATCTTGCTGGCCAGGGTAGTTGACTTACACCTTCTAGAGCACGTTGGGTGGCACGGGATACATGCGGACGTGCATTGTCCTGTTGGAACAGCAAGTTCCCTTGCCGGTCTAGGAATGGTAGAACGATGGGTTCGATGACGGTTTGGATGTACCGTGCACTATTCAGTGTCCCCTCGACGATCACCAGTGGTGTATGGCCAGTGTAGGAGATCGCTACCCACACCATGATGCCGGGTGTTGGCCCTGTGTGCCTCGGTCGTATGCAGTCCTGATTGTGGCGCTCACCTGCACGGCGCCAAACACGCATACGACCATCATAGGCACCAAGGCAGAAGCGACTCTCATCGCTGAAGACGACACGTCTCCATTCGTCCCTCCATTCACGCCTGTCGCGACACCACTGGAGGCGGGCTGCACGATGTTGGGGCGTGAGCGGAAGACGGCCTAACGGTGTGCAGGACCGTAGCCCAGCTTCATGGAGACGGTTGCGAATGGTCCTCGCCGATACCCCAGGAGCAACAGTGTCCCTAATTTGCTGGGAAGTGGCGGTGCGGTCCCCTACGGCACTGCGTAGGATCCTACGGTCTTGGCGTGCATCCGTGCGTCGCTGCGGTCCGGTCCCAGGTCGACGGGCACGTTCACCTTCCGCCGACCACTGGCGACAACATCGATGTACTGTGGAGACCTCACGCCCCACGTGTTGAGCAATTCGGCGGTACATCCACCCGGCCTCCCGCATGCCCACTATACGCCCTCGCTCAAAGTCCGTCAACTGCACATACGGTTCACGTCCACGCTGTCGCGGCATGCTACCAGTGTTAAAGACTGCGATGGAGCTCCGTATGCCACGGCAAACTGGCTGACACTGACGGCGGCGGTGCAGAAATGCTGCGCAGCTAGCGCCATTCGACGGCCAACACCGCGGTTCCTGGTGTGTCCGCTGTGCCGTGCGTGTTATCATTGCTTGTACAGCCCTCTCGCAGTGTCCGGAGCAAGTATGGTGGGTCTGACACACCGGTGTCAATGTGTTCCTTTTTCCATTTCCAGGAGTGTATTTGTGTACTATGTAAGAGTAGAGAAGGAATAGAGATGGAGGGAGATTTTTTTTATAAGGGGAAGGGGAAACCATGATGAGTGGACATAACTATATAGCAGTGTGATGGAGTGTGAGTTACAGGAGAAGATGAGGAGCGAGAAGTGAAGTGAAACTGTGAGTGGGGGAGGGGGAGTTGTGGGAGAGTGGGAGGGGGTGAAAGATGGAAGAGGCTCTTTTCATTTTCATATAATTTCATCAATTATTCTGTATAGAATCTGGTTTCCAATATTTATCTGGTCACTGAGTAACTGTTTATTTTGTGTTAATGCAATTTGTATGTGGAAAGTTTCTTAGAAAGGGAGGAGGTGTCTGTCTTTACGGATTATTATACTATCCCTTTCGTTTTCAATATTGCTTCGCCTAGGGTGTTCTTCTTTTAGATGATGTTGTGTATGGTACAAATCATACAACATTTGCGGATCATCTAAAAGAAGAACACACGATTGACCAAGCAACATTGAAAACGACATGAATATTATAAAAATCAGTGATGACAGACACATCTATTTATACGAACGCCGAACAGCAATTACGTCCATGCAACAGTAAACGTACAACGTCCTGATAAATCCAAAAGGAAAAAAAAAATAGCTGCAACGCCGATACAACGCCCTTTCACTCCAGAGTAGGAAATCAAGAGAAACATATATTAAATTACGCCATATCAGTTTATCTCTGACGCGTTACTTTACTTAACAACAGTATGAAAGTGAGCAAAAGCAATGAGCACTGTTGCCGAAATTGTTGAAATATAACTGTTTGATGATAGCACTACACTGGAGGAGCCTAATTTAAATTGAGGACAAGATAACGAGCCTCACACAGGTTATTTGGTAGTTTTAAGAACATATTTCACGAAATCCAGTTAATTAGTATTGACAGTCGTGTGACGAGGGCCTCCCATTGGGTAGACCGTTCGCCGGGTGCAAGTCTTTCGATTTGACGCCACTTCGGCGACTTGCGTGTTGATGGGGATGAAATGATGATGATTAGCACAACACAACACCCAGTCCCTGAGCGGAGAAAATCTCCGACCCAGCCGGGAATTGAACCCGAGCCCTTATGATTGACAGTCTGTCACGCTGACCACTCAGCTACCGGGGGCGGACAGTATTGACAGTAATTGCTATTTACTGTTGCTGTGCTTTTACAAAAGCAAAGAATTCATAGTACAGACGGTTGCGATGAGGTTCGGCAGGCGGCCGTAAGTTTTCTCCCACGTTGACACACGTTCGTTGGCTGTGACGAACAGTTTTACAGTGGCAACATTATACCAGCATTTGTCAATCTATGAAGCTAGTATTCTGAGCTATTCCATTTCAATTTCATCACCATTGTTTTAGTGTGCGCGGCTGCGCTATGTATGTCTGTTCTGTTCAACTGATGGCGTGCGACTCCCACTTCCTCACAACTCTCTCTCTCTCTTACGTATCGTTTGTGGGAACAAGTATAAGGCAGCGATATAGCAATCCCTGCCACCTTATAGCGTTTTGTCAACTTCGCATGAGGTAGGTACTTCCCCTATCTGTGTATTCTGTCTCTCAGATGCTACTTGACCAATACGGAGATCGATTCATCTACCTTGAACGAACTACCCCTGAGGCAACACCACATTCGCAATCAGGTTCTTCGAAAATACATAGTTTTACAATACGTAATTTTAAATCAATATAACGATATTATTCTACAAAAAATTAACAATTGAAAATAATATATGAAACCGATGGAAACATATTATTCGAGAAAAAATTAAACAATTACTTTGTGTCATAAACTGATTTTGTCATTCTGACAGCATGATTCGTTACATTCCTTTATCATTTGCTCCCGCGTGGAAACGAAAATTACACCGTAGCGATCAGAACACACTCTCTGTGTCTTCCGCTGTATCCTCGTTACTTCTTTCTCCTTGCCGCAAGCCTTCACGGAGTTCCGTTTTATGGTCCACTGCTTTTGTATTAAACCTCTTTGTGCCGGAAGACTTGCCTTCTTTTCACAGAATCGGCTCATCGCGTCCACATGGGCTGCTCTCAAAGGATGCCACATCTTTCCCTGCTCACGTTAATTACGGATTTCTAGTCCGGACTTTTACGGTTTCGACAAGAGTAATGTGCTTTTATGTGAAAGGAATGAGAGCTCTCTGAAAAAAAAAGACGAATTACTCCTTTTACGTACTCCGAAATGACAGATGCTCTTTCATTAGACACCTAAATTTCTTGAAATTTTGTCTCAGGAGAATTACGAAACACCCTTCTCTGCCACGAATAATTCCTCTGAATGAATCTTTGGGCAGTTGAAATTTTCAGACTGCCTGCGTCAATTTGCTCAATATTCTGTAACGAAACTACGAAAAATTTACTAGGGGCAATCTGATACAGGAAGAGAAAATAGTTTTCTGCTCATCAGCATCGTGCATAGTCTTCCGAGTAACGCTCACTTGACGACAACCGAACTATTATCAGAACTTCTCGACAGTACCCAGACTTAAATCCGTTCGCATGGCACACTTCATCTAGATGAGAAAGAAGTTTGCCAGCTGTCCGAGAGTTTATCACCGTCGTCTGCTGTTTCTCAAAGTTGTTTTAGGAACTGTTCGTTCTCTCTTTAGGAACTGATTCCTCAACTTCCATCCGGAATAAAAGTTCTAACGTGTATATTTTTCTGATTTGCAGCCACGCTGTAGTACCAGCAATGGTTTTGCAGACGCATAATTTACGAATGTATTGTATTAGATGATTTCATCTACTAAATTTTTCGAATGTGTCATCAATCATTTCCTGTTCTAGAATGGCATGTGGCATTACTCCTAGTTTGTTATTTTCTTGTTTGGTTCGTTACCGTTCATAACCATGTTTTTCATCTTCTGAAGCAAAATATATAAGTAGACAATTTCAGTTATTTCGTTTACCTGTCGAACTTGAAAACTGCACTAAAGATGTTATTTGAGAAAAGAAACTCAGGAAATATGTAGGCATTTGACTTTGGTGCCCACTCTGGAATGATCAGATTTCCTTCGTGATTTATCCTCATTTTTCAAAATATGACAGAAAGTCCGTCTGTCTTCTTGTAAGACAACCGTTTCAATCTCAGTTTGATCTGAAGCTTTGGTCATGAATTTTATTATATAGTTTTATTTCGAGATTGTTGAGTCAGATATTTTGACATCTTCCGACTGAAATGCAGAACAACGATTAGGGATTCCAGCCAATAAAATGATATTATTAGTGTTGTGGAATAAAGCCATGTACTTCAGGAGGACAAAGCGTTCCAAACACAAAGTTCTTTTTCTTTGTCTAGACATGTACTAGTCGATTAGTCAATAGAAATAGTCATCAATATAGTTCTCCGATACTTTGGATAAATCAACACATGTAATATATAACAAATATTTGGGCGTTTACTGGTTGTCATGTACCTTATATCTTGTTTGTATTAGCACTGTGTTAGTGATGGGGCGCCAGCTTACAGTGAAATTCTCTAGATTGTCGCATACATGACAAAATGGTAGATATCGAAATAGATGACAGAGGGATAGAGAAACAATTACAATCGCTCAAAAGAGGAAAGGCCGCTGGACCTGATGGGATACCAGTTCGATTTTACACAGAGTACGCGAAGGAACTTGCCCCTCTTCTTGCATCGGTGTACCGTAGGTCTCTAGAAGAGCGTAGCGTTCCAAAGGATTGGAAAAGGGCACAGGTCATCCCCGTTTTCAAGAAGGGACGTCGAACAGATGTGCATAACTATAGACCTATATCTCTAACGTCGATCAGTTGTAGAATTTTGGAACACGTATTATGTTCGAGTATAATGACTTTTCTGGAGACTAGAAATCTGCCCTGTAGGAATCAGCATGGGTTTCGAAAAAGACGGTCGTGTGAAACCCAGCTCGCGCTATTCGTCCACGAGACTCAGAGAGCCATAGACATGGGTTCACAGGTAGATGCCGTGTTTCTTGACTTCCGCAAGGCGTTCGATACAGTTCCCCACAGTCGTTTAATGAACAAAATATGAGCATATGGACTATCAGACCAATTGTGTGATTGGATTGAAGAGTTTCTAGATAACAGAACGCAGCATGTCATTCTCAATGGAGAGAAGTCTTCCGAAGTAAGAGTGATTTCAGGTGTGCCGCAGGGAAGTGTCGCTGGACCGTTGCTATTCACAATATACATAAATGACCTTGTGGATGACATCGGAAGTTCACTGAGGCTTTTTGCAGATGATGCTGTGGTGTATCGAGAGGCTGTAACAATGGAAAATTGTACTGAAATGCAGGAGGATCTGCAGCGAATTGACGCATGGTGCAGGGAATGGCAATTGAATCTCAATGTAGACAAGTGTAATGTGCTGCGAATACATAGGAAGATAGTTTCCTTATCATTTAACTACAAAAGCAGGTCAGCAACTGGAAGCAGTTAATTCCATAAATTATCTGGGTGTACGCATTAGGAATGATTTAAAATGGAATGATCATATAAAGTTGATCGTCGGTAAAGCAGATGCCAGACTGAGATTCATTGGAAGAATCCTAAGGAAATGCAACCCGAAAACAAAGGAAGTAGGTTACAGTACGCTTGTTCGCCCACTGTTTGAATACTGCTCAACGGTATAGGATCCGTACCAAATGGGGTTGATAGAAGAGATAGGGAAGATCCAACGGAGAGCAGCACGCTTCGTTACAGGATCATTTAATAATCGTGAAAGCGTTACGGAGATGATAGATAAACTCCAGTGGAAGACTCTGCAGGAGAGACGCTCAGTAGCTCGGTACGGGCTTTTGTTAAAGTTTCGAGAACATACCTTCACCGAAGAGTCAAGCAGTATATTGCTCCCTCCTACGTATACCTCGCGAAGAGACCATGAGGATAAAATCAGAGAGATTAGAGCCCACACAGAAGCATACCGTAAATCCTTCTTTCCGCGAACAATACGAGATTGGAATAGAAGGGAGAATCGATAGAGGTACTCAGGGTACCCTTCGCCACACACCGTCAGGTGGCTTGCGGAATATGGATGTAGATGTAGATGTAGAAATTCGTGTTTTATCAGATTTATGAGTATTTACCTCCCGACATTTGTCTTATAGTTGCCACAATCATCCAAGCAGTTTGGTACCGTGGAGAAAAACTTACTTAAAAAGCTGTGCATAAACTCCGAGAATCTGAGGTTTCAGCCTTTCCAGCGCATTCTCATATCCACAACATTGAGAATCAATCATTTTATAGAAGAATAAAAGGAGATGGTAGTCATTGTGTTCATGTGAGGTGGAGGTCGTGCCGACGCTGTTCGTAAGTTGTTTCGTTTTGAAAGCATAACAATGTATGGCTGTTGATTCTCTTGAATGAGAAAATAACTATAAATTTATCGCTCCACCTCAAAGTGTTTACCTACAATGGTATTATTCTTCCAGGCTGGACAAACGCCAACATTCTCAATCACACCGCATGAATATTGTCAGCAAATACCGGGTGATCAAAAAGTCAGTATAAATTTGAAAACTTAATGAACCACGGAATAATGCAGATAGAGAGGTAAAAATTAACACACAAGCTTGGAATGACAGGGGGTTTTATTAGAACAAAAAAAAAACACCCCATATTGCTAGAGGCGTGAAAGATCTCTTGCGCGCGTCGTTTGGTGATGATGGTGTGCTCTGCCGCCACTTTCGTCATGCTTGGCCTCCCAGGTCCCCAGACCTCAGTCCGGGCGATTATTGGCTTTGGGGTTACCTTAAGTCGCAAGTGTATCGTGATCGATCGACATCTCTAGGGATACTGAAAGACAACATCCGACGCCAACGCCTCACCATAACTCCGGACATGCTTTACAGTGCTGCTTACAACATTATTCCTCGACTACAGCCATTGTTGAGGAATGATGGTCGACATATTGAGCATTTCCTTTAAAGAACATCATCTTTGCTTTGTCTTACTTTGTTATGCTAATTATTGCTATTCTGATCAGATGAAATGCCATCTGTCGGACATTGTTTGAACGTTTGTATTTTTTCGGTTCTAATAAAACCCCATGTCATTCCAAGCATGTGTGTCAATTTGTACCTCTCTATCTACATTGTTCCGTGATTTATTCAGTTTTCAAATTTATACTGACTTTTTGATCACCCGGTATTTCGATATCAGTTTGATCTAAGATGTTGCTGTTAGATTCCCACATCAATCGATAAGGTGAAATAAGACTTTCTTTAGTAAATAAGGGAGGCAAGACACACTTTCTACATTTTGTCACTTCTTCACCTTTGGCTATCTCTCATGCAGCAGCTTAGCATGTACACATCATTGTAATTAGATTTAATGAGTTGGATTGTTATAATTATAATCTCTGCTTTTGCCTATGTTTCATCAAAAGGGACTGTTGTCACTCTTTGTCATTAATGATGTAGCAGGTTCCTGTATTTCAGAGCAACTGAAGCTGAAACGAGATCAGTTTGGTGATGTGCGCATACCATAAAAAAGCGAATCCTTTCATCCAAATTTACTTCACGAAGTCCAATATATGTTATTTAACGTAACGCAGAATTATTTATTGCATTACATTTAATTAATCATGGTCCTATATCATCAAATGTACCTGCTCGCCAACAACGATTTAGAGCATGGCTACGAGCAATGAGGTAACCAAAACAAAATATTCACAGTAGAAGAGTTAATACATTAATATTACTTGATTCAATTACGATTTTCGTGTTTAATTCCTGTGGTGGCCACTATCCCAACTTCTGAAAAATTAAGATTGGGAAGAACGCTACAATAGCAATTTCTCAATTTTAAATTCTTTTCCTTTTATCATACATGCGGAAAATAGTTACATGTTTCAGGAGCAAGTTCAGGGTAGTGAAGATTACGTGAGCACTACTCCTACTCACAAACTGAGCAGTAGAATGTCCTTCACTGTCAGGCAATCCTCTGCCTGGAGTATCAAACGTACTCGCACATGCATATAATTATGCAAATAGTAGTTTAGGATGATTTCGACTCAAACAGTGTAGTGTTAAGTATGCTACTTGATCAGTACATAGTAGAATTGATCCTAATATTGTTGTGTGACATCACTGTGTTGTTCAAAGAACCTAATGAGAAGATTTATTTGTACTAATCATCTGGAAATAATGTTTAAGAAAAGTGGAAGGTACCTTTTCTTTAAGATGTTTACGGGTTGATGGAAAGATAAAATAACCGTATGAACTATGACGTCGATGTATCCATTTAAGTAATTTCTTACGGTGTGAAAACTTTATTACAAGATCTATTGTACTTATTAACTAAGGTAGAGAGATACCTTCTAAAAGTGTCTTTCCAGTACTTCTGGACCCAATAAAGAAGAGTATTAGCCAAATGATAATGTGCCTGTAGATGCCAACCTTGTATGTACTCACTTACTAATGTTACCACAAGCAGTCCCAGAAAATTATTTAGATATAGTACCCTGAAAAACTTTGTGAATACTTGTCTCAGGTAAAGCAAACAGTATGAGTACAGTTTCCTATCTTCATAGGATTGTGAACATTACCCAGCTTTGGGCCTTGATTATCTTTTGTGTTTAGTTACCCCCGCTGGGTCCCTCATGCTGGCTTGTATGAGGTTCTGTGTTGTGGTTAAACTTGTCACTCTACAAATAAACTACGTCAGCCTAACCTGACTGTAAATCATCCTAATATAAAGTGAGGATGCATGCTGGTCTGGTCTGAATTGTAACTGAAATTAGAAAATGATTGCTTATTCACTCTTCTGCAATGTGTGGCAGTAATCTTTACGCCGAAAATGGGTTGATGTCCTTGTAAACATATTTCATGTGGAAGACAACAGTATAGTCTACAAAATATTAGACCATTGGTCTATGATGAAGTGAGCTCAGATTCTAGAAAACAAGACAGCTACAAATGTAATGGCGGCACGGTCTTAGCTAGTTCTGTGTAGAAGTGTGTAGTTGTGAACTGCAGAAAAAACTAAAAAAAAAACAATGCCAACGCATGCTTGCAACGTAAAAGAGAACATAGCAATGCTTTTTATTATTTATCGAAAAAGTATTTGCTTGGAACGTGTAATTTAAAAGTTATTCGTAAAAAAATTAAAAGGCTGATTTCCTTGAACAGAAAATTAGTGTGTTACTTAACAGCGTTGAAATATGAGTTAACTTAATGTAATTACTATTTTTCTGATTCAAAGATAAGAGCGTAAGTCATATAAACTCTTCAGGTTAACTAGCCATTTTTATAGTAAATTTATGATACTAGAAGATCACAGTCGCCGTAGACTTGTAAAGCTGAAAGCAAAAAATCGTGGAACTCGAAAATTCTCTTCTGCTCAGCGCCATCGTTACCGTTAAACTCCGCTGATATGTGTCACTTAAGATCTTGTTATTTAGGATTTACGCTAGACTAGTCGGAGACCACGTAGGTAAGCTCAATGTAGTGCCCTCTAGTGAATACTGAATGCTAGCCTCCGACTGAGAGACAGCCTTACTATTTAAAGATAGTTCCATTGAAAACGGATCTAGTTCTTTTGAACTGGACTTTGCGCATGCTCGATCCGGCATTCAGTGGTACTTGGAGCCGACCGTCTATGTGTGTACGTATAGATTCTTACACACTTCAGAAGATTACAAAAAAATGAAAGTTTTCCCACCTTTAACCCAAGTTATTTATCTGAACGTTTAACTATCATTTAAGAACATTTTCTTGTATCCACTCAGACTTACGCTATACGTTTAAATAAACTTCTAGCCGTAAAACATACAGTAATTTTTCCGTGTGAGAGATAAAGTCAAGGAATAACTCCGCACGCCACAGAGTTCATATGTTGTTCCTAGCAGTCGATAACTATCAGCTAAGTTGAAATCAGTTTCGCTGATTTGTTACAGCACGCTAAGCGCTGGATATTGCTACACACATTACCTTTTGTGTTGAACATTTTATCTAAGCGCTGGGTTTTGCTGTATGCATTACCTTTTCTATTGGAGATTTTATAGAGACGGGAACAAATATGTGCCAACCGCACAGCTAATCGACAATTGCGCAACACATTTCAGCTATTAAACTCGCCATCGTGAGACTGATTTTTTTTTTCTGAAAATAACTTTCTTTACCACTCAGAACTGTTTAGGGACAAGTAAATTTCATGACGTTGTATCATAATGTTGCACAGCATACGGTAACAGCGAAGACGATTACGATACTTTAGATTTCCTGAAACTGATATGTGGTGGACCGGCCGCTCTGCTCTCCTGATGACACCAGCTCCACCGCAAAGCACGCAGTGATTAGCCACAGAACACATTAATGATGACAAACTATTTTTTATTTCCCACAAAATTACTATCTTTGCTAGCTGGAATTTCCTCTTACTTCGTCGCCAATAAAAAAAAGATCGTAACGATGCTTTTTATTATTTATCGAAAAGTATTCACTTGGAATGTGTAATTTAATTTTTTTTCAAAAGACCAGAAGGATATTTCATTTAACTGAAAATGTTACTTAATGGCATAGAAGTATGGGTTGGGTTGTTTGGGGAAGGAGACCAGACAGCGACGTCATCGGTCTCATTGGATTAGGGAAGGAAGAGGAAGGAAGTCGGCCGCGCCCTTTCAAAGGAACCATCCCGGCATTTGCCTCGAGCGATTTAGGGAAATCACGGAAAACATAAATCAGGATGGCCGGACGCGGGATTGAAGGCATAGAAGTATGAGTTCCGTTAATGTGATACTATTTATCTGACCCAAAGACAAGAGCATAAGTTATCCAGATTTTTGAGTTTAGCTAGCTCCATTCTATAGGAAATTTGTAATACTTAAAGATGACAGTCACCATAGATTCGTAGAGCTGAAAGTAAACTTTTTGGAACTCTAATATTCTCTTCTGCTCAGCGTCATAGTTGATGTTAAGCTCCGTAGACATCTGTAACTAAAGCGTTTGTTGTTTAACATTTGCGCCAGACAAGTCGGAGACCACGCAGGTAAATGCAATGTAGCGTCCTCCAGTGAATATTGTACACCATCTTCCTACAGAGAAAAGCTTTACTATTAAAAGAGAGTTCCGTTGACAAGGGACCTAATTCGTTGGAAATGGACCGTGTGCAGGCCGAAACGGCATCAGTGGTCCTTGTAGCCGCCTGTCTATGCTTGTTTATTGGAACATTTTACTGTCATCTATTAAAATTAACTTTCTTTTTTACTACACAAACTTACCACATGACCTTTAAATAAAAATCCAACAGTAAAACATTCAGTAATTTCTTCGCATGAGAAATGAAGTGTTCTCGGCTTTGAATAATTCATAATGACACGAAGAAATACGTGCCAATCGCACAGCTAATCATGAGTTACGGAGGAAAGTACGCGTGATGTACTCAGGATGTACTAGTGCTCCAAGCGACTAGCCTGTAGAAACAGAAGAATGGCACGATACAAATGGAAGCTTTCTAATTTAAATGCTGTGATTTCCATATTTACTAGTAACTAAACGAATAGGAAATTGTAATTAAATATCCCACCTCCTGTTAATGTATGTCTGTGACAATAAAATATCAGTACAGTGTAACACATAGACTACGGTTCTCAGTAGAAGGCTTGTAATAGTACCGTAGAATATAGTATAGGACGAGGCTTGAAGTGTAACTGGATGTGTTTAAGCTCAAAATGAATTTATAATGAATATATCCACGTGCTAGGCGCATATTTTTTGATACTTTGGACAGATTGTAGTTCGTTTCACGAGTATTTTTTAGCGAATTTCGGACTAGACACGATTTTTAGATTTCTTGGAACCCCCCACCCCCCAAGAACCATAGACCTTGCCGTTGGTGGGGAGGCTTGCGTGCCTCAGCGATACAGATTGTCGTACCGTAGCTGCAACCACGTAGTTGCAGGGGCAACAGTCTGGATGATTGACTGATCTGGCTTTGTAACACTAACCAAAACGGCGTTGCTGTGCTGTTACTGCGGACGGCTGAAAGCAAGGGAAACTACGGCCGTAATTTTTCCCGAGGGCATGCAGCTTTACTGTATGGTTAAATGATGATGGCGTCCTCTTGCGTAAAATATTCCGGAGGTAAAATAGGCTCCCATTCGGATCTCCGGGAGGGAACTACTCAAGAGAACGTCGTTAGCAGGAGAAAGAAAACTGGCGTTCTACGGATCGTAGCGTGGAATGCCAGATCCCTTAATCGGACAGGTAGGTTAGAAAGTTTAAAAAGGGAAATGGATAGGTTAAAGTTAGATATAGTGGGAATTAGCGAAGCTCGGTGGCAGGAGGAACAAGACTTTTGGTCAGGTGAATACAGGGTTATAAATACAAAATGAAATAGGGGTAATGCAGGAGTAGGTTTAAAAATGAATTTAAAAAAATAAGAGTGCGCGTAAGCTACTACAAACAGCATAGTGAAAGCACTGTTGTGGCCAAGATAGACACGAAGCCCACGCCTACTACAGTAGTACAAGTTTATATGCCAACTAGATCTGCAGATGACGACAAAATTGAAGGAATGTATGAAGAGATAGAAGAAATTATTCAGACAGTGAAGGGAGACGACAATTTAATAGTCATGGGTGACTGGAATTCGATAGTTGAAAAAGGAAAAGGAAACGTAGTACGTGAATACGGATTGGGGGAGGGGGGGGGGGGGGGGAGAAAGGATAGAGGAAGCCGCCTGCTAGAATTTTGTACACAGCATAACTTAATCATAGCTAACACTTGGTTCAAGAATCATAAAAGAGGGTTGTATGCATGGAAGAAGCTTCGAGATACTGACAGGTTTCAGATAGATTATATAATGGTAAGACAGAGATTTAGGAACCAGGTTTTAAATTGTAAGACATTTCCAGGGGCAGATGTGGACTCTGACCATAATCTATTGCTTATGAACTGTAGATTAAAACTGAAGAAACTGCAAAAAGGTGGGAATTTAAGGAGATGCGACCTGGATAAACTGAAAGAACCAGAGGTTGTAGAGAGTTTCAGAGAGAGCATTAGGGAACGATTGACAACAATGTGGGATAGAAATACAGTAGAAGAAGAATGGATAGCTTTGAGGGATGAAGTAGTGTAGGCAGCAGAGGATCAAGTATGTAAAAAGACGAGGGTTGGTAGAAATCCTTGGGTGACAGAAAAATGTTGAATTTAATTGATGAAAGAAGAAAATATAAAAATGCAGTAAATGAAGCAGGCAAAAAGGAATACAAACGTATCAAAAATGAGATCGACAGGAAGTGCAAAATGGCTAAGCAGGCATGGCTAGAGGACAAATGTAAGGATGTAGAGGCTTATCACACTAGGGGTAAGATAGATACTGCCTACAGGAAAATTAAAGAGACCTTTGGAGAAAAGAGAGCCACTTGCATGAATATCAAGAGTTCAGTTGGAAACCCAGTTCTAAGCAAAGAAGGGAAAGCAGAAAGGTGGAAGGAGTATATAGAGTGTCTATACAAGGGCGATGTACTTCAGGGCAATATTATGGAAATGGAAGAGGAGGTAGATGAAGATGAAATGTGAGATATGATACTGCGTGAAGAGTTTGACAGAGCACTGAAAGACCTGAGTCGAAACAAGGGCCTGGGAGTGGACAACATTCCATTAGAACTACTGACAGCGTTGGGAGAGCCAGTCCTGACAAAACTCTACCATCTGGTGAGCAAAATGTATGAGACCGGCGAAATACCTTCAGACTTCAAGAAGGATATAATAATTCAAATCCCAAAGAAAGCAGGTGTTGACAGATGTGAAAACTACCGAACTATCAGTTTAATAAGGCACAGCTGCAAAATACTAACGTGAATTCTTTACAGACGAATGGAAAAACTGGTAGAAGCCGACCTCGTGGAAGATCAGTTTGGACTCCGTAGAAATATTGGAACACGTGAGGCAATACTGACCCTACGACTTATCTTAGAAGATAGATTAAGGAAAGGCAAACCTACGTTTATATCAGATGTACACTTGGAGAAAGCTTTCGACAATGCTGACTGGAATACTCTCTTTCAAATTCTGAAGGTGACAGGGGTAAAATACAGGGAGCGAAAGGCTATTTAATTTGTACATAATCCAGATGGCAGTTATAGGAGTCTAGGGGCACTAAAGAGAATCAGTGGTTGGGAAGGGAGTGAGGGAGGGTTGTAACCTCTCCCCAATGTCATTCAATCTGTGTATTGAACAAGCAGTAAAGGAAAGAAAAGAAAAATTCGGGGTAGGTATTAAAATCCACGGAGAAGAAATAAAAACTTTGAGGTTTGCCGATGACATTGTAATTCTGTCAGAGACAGCAAAGGACTTGGAACAGCAGCATGAAAGGAGGGTATAAGATGAACATCAACAAAAGCAAAACGAGGATAATGGAAAGAAGTCGAATTAAATCGGGTGATGCTGAGGGAATTCGATTAGGAAATGAGACACTTAAAGTAGTAAAGGAGTTTTGCTATTTGGGGAACAAAATAACTGATGATGGTCGAAGTAGAGAGGATATAAAATGTAGACTGGCAATGGCAAGGAAGGCGTTTCTGAAGAAGAAAAATTTGTTAACATCGAGTATAGATTTAAATGTCAGGAAGTCGTTTCTGAAAGTATTCATATGGAGTGTAGCCATCCATGTATGGAAGTGAAACGTGGACGATAAATAGTTTAGACAGCAAGAGAATAGAAGCTTTCAAAATGTGGTGCTACAGAAGAATGCTGAAGATTATATGGGCAGATCACATAACTAATGAGGAGGTATTGAATAGAATTGGGGAGAAGAGGAGCTTGTGGCAGAACTTGACTAGAAGAAGGGATCGGTTGGTAGGACATTTTCTGAGACATCGACGGATGACTAATTTAGTATTGGAGGGCAGCGTGGAGGGTCAAAATTGTAGAGGGAGACCTAGTGATGAATACACTAAGCAGATTCAGAAGGATGTAGGCTGCAGTACGTTCTTGGAGATGAAGCAGCTTGCACAGGATAGAGTAGAATGGAGAACTGCATCAAACCAGTCAGGACTGAAGACCACAACAACAACAAAAACAACAACGACAACAGCAGCGGATACATAAACAGACTTTTCACCCTGTCCTTGCTTCGGTTTTCCTGGATTGGTTTTGACTTCTTATAGAAATCTGTGAGTTCTTACCATTAAGCATAGCCTTGAAGAAAGTGAGTTAGTTATCCTTCTCTGTCATCAATATATTTTTGCTTTTTCTTTACTGGCCTTTAAATGGAATAGCTGGGGGTTGATTTGGAAGATCAAACAATACTGGCACTGGATTCGACACTGAGTTCTTATTGTCTGTACTCATGAACTGGCATGCCTCAAAAGGAAGAGCATAAATCGTAACATTCTTGTACAGGTATTGTACAATCCTTCTTTATAAGGTCGGTCCTTCTCGTATATATAAACCACTCCTTGTTCCTGGGTAGTGAAAACAAACGATTTCTCTAAAAACAATCCTTAACGAATACCTATTGGACCACAAAACATTTTTAGACTATCCGCAAAATATTAATCACCTTTTCGTTTGTACGCACATAGTGTATCCTAATGGAGTTCAGAACGTTTCCTTCCTTTCATCAACTTCTTATTACACACTAATTGTAACAATTTCGTCGCCTTTCATACACGACCATAGTTATCACCTGCAACTACACGTTTCCTTAGTAGGTAACAGCAAAAATATGCCTGATGTATAATTTTGTGAAATTAAAATGTGAAACTAAAGAAGGTCCCATTCACAAAGTTGTTGACTGCTGATCTGCAACCGGGAACTGTCAGGTATTTTGATATAATAGTAACGTCATGAAATGGTGGTTAAGACTTTGCTGTTCTCATTAAGAGCTGAAATTCTGAGAGCACTACGAGTCATTGCAAGTGTCATACTTTTTCTCGCAGTCCCGAAAGACAAACTAGCTATTCTAAAATAAGCATTTGTTTTGTTACATTATTGACTTATCTGTCAGCATCCTTTAGAAATCGAAAAAGCGATATTTCTGGATTATATTTTTGATTAGTCTTACAATTTATAGCGCTACAATAAGCTCCGAAATACGACCGGATATTGAATATGTTTCTCGCCCACTTATACACATACACAATCGTTTCCCAGTATTTTATGTTTATGGAGGTCAGCTGCTTGGCAGCGTTGCAGTAGCGAGGTTGCAGAAAATCTCTGGGGTTTTCGAACCTCATGTGTTAAGACTCTGGTACAAGGTGTATGACGGTGTTATCCTTTGTGAAGTTCGACGTGTGCTCGCACGGGATGCAAATACTCACACTGAAGGATGCATTGCTGAAACACATGGGAGTTGGCTACCTGGGTCCTGGGGAATGCCTAACCAGTTCTGAGTGTAGGGCCACCTGAATCGTCCCTATGAACACTCAACGAGCTGGCATTACAAAATAGGAACGCACGTTTTGAAAACTAAAAGGACTTCCGACAGAGATACTAAAGAAATGCATGTTACAGGCATTAAGTAAAGGTGTGATTTTACTTCAAAGACTTGTTCTCCATGAACTTCAGTTACTGTACAAAGTGTAAACAAAAGTGACACTTTCCTCTAAGAAAATGCGAAGTATAAAAGAATCTACTTTTTACCCCCTCCCCCAGATTAAACCGAATGCATTCCATTGCAAGGAATTCATATGATATATTGTGTATTATATTAAAGAAACTTATTTATAGTCTAACGAGAGTGTCTTTTAATATAACTTGCGTAAATTCCTCCACGTAGTAGTAATCCAATTGTATAACTTTTTCATACGATCCACGATGGTATGCAGCATGAGGCAGTTATGAGAGACAATAAACTATGGGTGGCTTATCTCGTCTACTGTTTGATGGTGAACTCTTCCACCAGAAACCTAATCGTCTAGATGGGTCCGATCTCATCTGACAACACCACCTGAAGTGAATACTCGGTCTCTCAGATATGATCGTCCTGTTGCATCCTTTAACCTTGTTACTTTCTTTCCAAAAAGGAAATTTAAGATTACGTTGAAGGAAGTCTCAACTGTGGAATGGATACAGAACTTAAATTGTCGTGTTGCATGTTGTAAGTGCAAGTGGTGTGCTTACTCTGTCTTATTGGTAGCAAAACTTTACGAATCGATTGGGCAATACAACTCCCAATACTAACAAAGAAATACAGTCACTGCAAAATACGTTCAGTCCCTTAAACACTGAATCCTAAGGCCATGTTCAAAAAGAATAAGTTTGGTCCCTGTGCACATAACAAATAAATGAAATTGTTTAACCTGCAGAGCAGCAACGGTGGAATGCGATATCTTCTGGACTCGCAAAAAAATATTAATGCTAACTACAGTCTTAGCAGTGTGCAATGCTGGCCATAATACTTGAAATGCACATGAAATTCCTTTGGCTGATAAACGAGAACAGTTAAGAAAAATTAACTTCTTTAAAAAATATAGGACTGGACTGGGAGGCGGTACTGATTATGATGAATTACTAGCCCTCAGTTTTTTTTAGCAAAATTATATTGCAAGTTAAATTCGTCTTTTCAAAAACATCTGACAATTGAAGCTACATTACTCATAATTGATTCACAAGCAATGAGAGTTAAACGTCAAGTATTATCTAACTTCATTAATCCAACAGAAATGCAAATCATCAAATTACACATACCTCTGTTAACAAATCTTAAAAGCACTACAAAAATGAAATATCTAACTAGACTTTTTATCAAAACTGTTTACATATATTCTGGGGTTACTCAACAATTACAAATTATCAGCTAACTCATCTATACTAACGCACTGCCAAAAACAGAAATCATAATTATTGGACATCTTTACCTTATTTGCCGAAAGACTTTTGCTTTCATGTTCAACATTATTGACATACCTACATTAATGTAACTCTTAGTGGCGTCACACAGCAGACCATATAAACTGCTTAGCCATCGTCTTTCCCTCACAGGTAGCTACCTACAACTGTGCGCCCAGCGCTCTCTTACTCCAACAAAGCAGTATCTTTGGCTCTGCCATCGCACACAGCCGTCGATCCGCATTATCGTGCCAATCAGAGACATTCATCATTTATAGTATGCTGGTTTCATTTTAATTTATTAATACTATTATCTTATTCTGGTGCCACATAATGTGTGCCCCAGTAGTCGCCTTTCACAACCCTCCAGCGAGGTTTAACAAATTTGGCACGTATTTGGAAGTAACTTGTACAACAAACGTGTGGTAAATTTATCTAACTCTATAACATCATTAAACTTGAAAGAATTGATAGTGCTCGGGTACACTAGTATAAACCATAATCTGGTTATAATATGCGGAAATTGTCTCGTAAACAAAGTTGCTGACAAATGAATCATGTAAAGCAGAATCAGCAGACAATCCTAATTGTCAACATAAAGGTATAGGATTGGACAAGGTAAAGGAAGAGTCATGGCTGAAGCCTATGAGCATGTTGAAGTGACTGCATCATAAAGCCCATTTCTTTTTCTTTTGTGCAGATTTAACAACTTAGTAGTGACCAATGTATTATTTTCCTCAGTCATGTGCAGAGATACAAGAGGTACATGGCAACAAATTGCCAACAACCGTAGTTTGCCATTACCACAATATCAGTGATGACCAGCATCATCACGGCTCTTCATAGTAGAGATTCTTCTGAGATCCAAACAACATATAGTCACTTATATTGGAGTGCGAACACCAGTAGTAAATTGCTCTAATACCATGAACAGAGGTTGGAGACTGGATAATGGAAGGTATAAAAAAGTAGCATAGCTAAGGTAGTGGAAAATGACCATTTCTACCTATGTCAACATGAAGTAATCTATCTGATCAGAATAAGTACATTATCCAAATGAAATTATAGGCTGGATGAAACAACAATGAAATTTCCTGGCAGATTAAAACTCTGAGTCGGACCGAGACTCGAACTCGGGACCTTTGCCTTTCGTAGGCAAGTGCTCTACCAACTGAGCTGCCCAAGTACGACTTACGATCCGGACTCACAGCTTCAATTCTGGCAGTACCTCGTCTCCTATCTTCCAGACTTCACAGAAGCTCTTCTGCAAACCTTCAGAACTAGCACTCCTAGAAGAAAGGATATTGCGGAGACATGGCTTAGACACAGCCTGGGGATGTTTCCAGAATGAGATTTTCATTCACTCTGCAGCGGAGTGTGCCCTGATATGAAACTTCCTGGCAGATTAAAAGTGTGTGCCGGACCGAGGCTCAAAATCCGAACGTTTGCCTTACTACCTAGTGGTAGAGCACTTGCCCGCGAAAGGCAAAGGATCCGAGTTCGAGTCTCGGTCCGGCACACACTTTTAATCTGCTAGGGAGTTTCATATCAACGCACACTCAGCTGCAGAGTGAAAATCTCATTCTTCAAGCAACTATGCTTTACATGAGAATGAATACTCAAAAGTGAAACTGAACTACGAATAAGACAACTTCAATAAGCGTGGCTCCAGGCTGCCAATTATAGAATAACATAACAATACACAGAACATCAGTGGTTCATAATATTATACTGTGGCTCTCAGTGGCCTTGTATACGTAATATTGTGCTATAATTACATGAGAAAACATAACAGGAAAATCAAGAATTGAAGATCTCCAAGTGGCCTTTCTACACACGTAAATGCTGATCTTAATAGCTTTAAAAGTGTTTGGGGCTCCAAGTGGCCTAGTTTTACATGAAGTAATTGCTGACCTTAATAACCAAAATATTATTAATATCTTCTTTGAGGCTCACATTGGCCATTCTACGTGAAATAAATGCTGATCTTAACAGCAAATGTGACGGAAAACATGTTTGTAACTCAAGGTGGCCTAGTTTTACATAGCATAGATATCAAATCTGAGAAAGTGTCATAAAATATCATTTACCTATAACTATATATGGCACTCAGAGGCCTATGCATAATTCATAATAAGAATACATAACTGGAGAAGGCTTTGACAAGAACAAATTACATAAATAGCAGTATTACATAAAGTATGGCTCTGTATGACCTGTATCAGTACATATTAGACAAATAGTGCCATAAAATGAAAGTATGGCGTTGGATGAGTAAAGACACAATATTTATAGGTTGTATAGCACCCTCAGGACTTCATAAAGCTATCTGTTAAATGACCTATACCTCTAACAATGCACATATTTACAGGAAAGGATATGGGAATGCTTGATAAGGGCAGTGCACTTTGTCTGTAAAGAAAATGATTAAAAGTCAATCGTCATTCGTCTTGAGTCAATAACTGCTATGGCCAAAGCAAAGAAAAAATATGATTTTAGTATATGCAAGCATAAATACGGAAGTACTAAGACCAATATAGCTTAGTGACTAGATAAATGTAACACGTTACAGTAAATAAAGAGACAAAATGCAAGGATGAGGGTGAATTGCAGCAATAGTGGAACCTATAAATGCGATTAGTAACGTGGAAAAAGAAAGAAGTCATGCATGCTAACATAAGAAGGCAGCGTCAAATGCAGTTTCATTAGAAATTGTGAAAAAATTGTTTTCATGTGTAACGCTTCTGTTACAGTCTTCCACAAAGATCTCTAATCATGTGTCACAAGGTGAGACAGATTTCCCTAGATAGGACACAGCATAAACAAAATACATCTGAACATCACAGAATACCATTATAGAAAAATCATCAATATCAATATAATCCTCATTATTGGAATGCAGCTCATGGCATGAACACTCATTAAACCTCAACATTCCATCATTACTCAAAAATATTGGTGCAGTTGAGGGCATGAACACTCATGTAACAATACTCTTATACCTAAAACAAAATGCTGAGAAAAATATCCTTAATCTTAAATCTTTATAGGCAATCTGCCTAATATACCTAGTACACCAATAGTAAAATGATCATAAAAGCCTGCCAGGAAACACTGCGAGTAGTGTTTAGTATTCCATATAAGCAGGTTATATCATACTTTCTACAAACATCAAAAAAAGTTTTGCATCACCTCGATTCCAGAACCTCTACAGAAAATTGAAACAGAGATCAACATAAACATCATTTCCGCCCTTTTTATTGTTCATGAAAACCACACATTGCATGTTTCACCACCATACAGCGAGACGTTCAGAGGTGGTGGTCCAGATTGCTGAACACACGGGTACCTCTAATATCCAGTAGGACTTCCCCTTGCATTGATGCATGCCTGTATTCGTCGTGGCATGCTATCTACAAGTTCGCCAAGGCGCTGTTGGTCCAGATTGTCCCACGCCTCAATGGCGATTCGGTGTAGAACCCTCAGAGTAGTTGGTGGGTCACGTCGTCCATAAATAGCTCTTTTAAACCAATCCCAGGCATGTTCGATAGAGTTCATGTCTGGAGAACATGCTGGCCACTCTAGTCGAGCGATGTCGTTAACCTGGAGGAAGTCATTCACAAGATGAGCACGATGGGGGCGCGAATAATCGTCCATGAAGACGAATGCCTCACCAATGTGCTGCCAATATGATTGCCCGTGGTCTAGAGGTAGCGTCTTTGATTCATAATCAAAACGTCTTCGGTCCCGGGTTCGATCCCCGCCACTGCCTAAATTTTGACAAATAATCAGCATTGGCGGCCGAAGACTTCCGGCATAAGAAGTCAGCCTCATTCCGCCAACGGCCTTGTCAAAGAGGGCGTAGGAGCGGATAGAGGTTCAGGGCACTCTCTTGTCCTAGGGGTGGGAAATTGCCCCTAAAGGCGGAAGAATCAGCAATGATCAACGACATGAGGATACAGAAGGCAATGGAAATCACTGCATTAAAGACACGTAACGTGTATCCACAGGACATGTGGCCTGTAATTGAAGAAGTGTCATGATCTCTCCATTGGCAAAAGATTCCGGAATAGTCCCCCATTCGGATCTCCGGAAGGGGACTGCCAAGGGGGAGGTTACCATGACAAAAAGATTGAATAATCAACGAAAGGATAACGTTCTACGAGTCGGGGCGTGGAATGTCAGAAGCTTGAACGTGGTAGGGAAACTAGAAAATCTGAAAAGGGAAATGCAAAGGCTCAATATAGATATAGTAGGGGTCAGTGAAGTGAAGTGGAAGGAAGACAAGGATTTCTGGTCAGATGAGTATCGGGTAATATCAACAGCAGCAGAAAATGTTATAACAGGTGTAGGATTCGTTATGAATAGGAAGGTAGGGCAGAGGGTGTGTTACTGTGAACATTTCAGTGACCGGGTTGTTCTAATCAGAATCGACAGCAGACCAACACCGACAACGATAGTTCAGGTATACATGCCGACGTCGCAAGCTGAAGATGAACAGATAGAGAAACTGTATGAGGATATTGAAAGGGTAATGCAGTATGTAAAGAGGGACGAGAATCTAATAGTCATGGGCGACTGGGATGCAGTTGTAGGGGAAGGAATAGAAGAAAAGGTTACAGGAGAATATGGGCTTGGAACAAGGAATGAAAGAGGAGAAAGACTAATTGAGTTCTGTAACAAGTTTCAGCTAGTAATAGCGAATACACTGTTCAACAATCACAAGAGGAGGAGATATACTTGGAAAAGGCCGGGAGATACGGGAAGATTTCAATTAGATTACATCATGGTCAGACAGAGATTCCGAAATCAGATACAGGATTGTAAGGCGTACCCAGGAGCAGATATAGACTCAGATCACAATATGGTAGTGATGAAGATATGCTGAACTTCAAGACATTAGTCAGGAAGAATCAATACGCAAAGAAGTGGGATACGGAAGTACTAAGGAATGACGAGATACGTTTGAAGTTCTCTAACGCTATAGATATAGCAATAAGGAATAGCGCAGTAGGCAGAACAGTTGAAGAGGAATGGACATCTCTAAAAAGAGCCATCACAGAAGTTTGGAAGGAAAACATAGGTACAAAGAAGGTAGCTGCGAAGAAACCATGGGTAACAGAAGAAATACTTCAGTTGATTGATGAAAGGAGGAAGTACAAACATGTTCCGGGAAAATCAGGAATACAGAAATACAAGTCGCTGAGGAATGAAATAAATAGGAAGTGCAGGGAAGCTAAGACGAAATGGCTGCAGGAAAAATGTGAAGACATCGAGAAAGATATGATTGTCGGAAGGACAGACTCAGCATACAGGAAAGTCAAAACAACCTTTGATGACATTAAAAGCTACGGTGGTAACATTAAGAGTGGAACGGGAATTCCACTGTTAAATGCAGAGGAGAGAGCAGATAGGTGGAAAGAATACTTTGAAAGCCTTTATGAAGGTGAAGATTTGTCTGATGTGATAGAAGAAGAAACAGGAGTCGATTTAGAAGAGATAGGGGATCCAGTATTAGAATCGGAATTTAAAAGAGCTTTGGAGGACTTACGGTCAAATAAGGCAGAGGGGATAGACAACATTCCATCAGAATTTCTAAAATCATTGGGGGAAGTGACAACAAAACGACTATTCACGTTGGTGTGTAAAATATATGAGTCTGGCGACATACCATCTGACTTTCGGAAAAGCATCATCCACACAATTCCGAAGACAGCAAGAGCTGACAAGTGCGAGAATTATCGCACAATCAGCTTAACAGCTCATGCATCGAAGCTGCTTACAAGAATAATATACAGAAGAATGGAAAAGAAAATTGAGAATGCGCTAGGTGACGATCAGTTTGGCTTTAGGAAAAGTAAAGGGACGAGAGAGGCAATTCTGACGTTACGGCTAATAATGGAAGCAAGGCTAAAGAAAAATCAAGACACTTTCATAGGATTTGTTGACCTGGAAAAAGCGTTCAACAATATAAAATGGTGCAAGCTGTTCGAGATTCTGAAAAAAGTAGGGGTAAGCTATAGGGAGAAATGGGTCATATACAATATGTACAACCAAGAGGGAATAATAAGAGTGGACGATCAAGAACGAAGTGCTCGTATTAAGAAGGGTGTAAGACAAGGCTGTAGCCTTTCGCCCCTACTCTTCAATCTGTACATCGAGGAAGCAATGATGGAAATAAAAGAAAGGTTCATGAATGGAATTAAAATACAAGGTGAAAGGATATCAATGATACGATTCGCTGATGACATTGCTATCCTGAGTGAAAGTGAAGAAGAATTAAATGATCTGCTGAACGGAATGAACAGTCTAATGAGTACACAGTATGGTTTGAGAGTAAATCGGAGAAAGACGAAGGTAATGAGAAGTAGTAGAAATGAGAAGAGCGAGAAACTTATCATCAGGATTGATGGTCACGAAGTCAATGAAATTAAGGAATTCCGATACCTAGGCAGTAAAATAACCACTGACGGACGGAGCAAGGCGGACATCAAAAGCAGACTCGCAATGGCAAAAAAGGCATTTCTGGCCAAGAGAAGTCTACTAATATCAAATTCCGGCCTTAATTTGAGGAAGAAATTTCTGAGGATGTACGTCTGGAGTACAGCATTGTATGGTAGTGAAACATGGACTGTGGGAAAACCCGAAGAGAAGAGAATCGAAGCATTTGAGATGTGGTGCTATAGACGAATGTTGAAAATTAGGTGGACTGATAAGGTAAGGAATGAGGAGGTTCTACGCAGAATCGGCGAGGAAAGGGATATGTGGAAAACACTGATAAGGAGAAGGGACAGGATGATAGGACATCTGCTAAGAGATGAGGGAATCACTTCATTGGTAGTAGATGGAGCTGTAGAGGGCAAAAACTGTAGAGGAAGACAGAGATTGGAATACGTCAAGCAAATAATTGAGGACGTAGGTTGCAAGTGCTACTCTGAGATGAAGAGGTTAGCACAGGAAAGGAATTCGTGGCGGGCCGCATCAAACCAGTCAGTAGACTGATGACCAAAAAAAAAAAAAAAAAAAAAAAAAAAAAGATTGCCCTATCAGTCGGAGGATGGCATTGACGTATCGTACAGCCTTTACGGCGCCTTCTATGACCACCAGCGTCGTACATATGCCCCACATAATGCCACTCCAAAACAGCAGGTAGCCTCCAACTTGCTTCAGTAGCTGGACATTGTTTCTAAGGCCTTCAGTCTGGCCAGATTGCCTCCAAACACGTCTCCGACGACTTTCTGGTTGAAGGCATATGCGACACTCATCGGTGAAGAGAATGTGATGCCCAATCCTGAGCGGTCCATTTGGCATGTTGTTGGGCCCGTCTGTACCGCGCTGCATGGTGTTCTGGTTGCAAAGATGGATCTCGTCATGGACGTCGGGACTGAAGTTGCGCATCATGCAGCCTATTGTGCACAGTTTGAGTCGCAATACGACGATCTGTGGCTGCACGAAAAGCATTATTCAACATGGTAGCGTTGCTGTCAGGTTTCCTCGGGGCCATAATCTGTAGGTAGGGTCATCCACTGCAGTAGTTGCACTTGGGCGGCCTGAGCGACGCATGTCATCGACAGTTCCAGTCTCTCTGTATCACCTCCATGTCCGAACAACTTCGCTTTGGTTCACTCCGAGACGTCAGGACACTTCCATTGTTGAGAGCCCTTCCTGTCACAAAGTAACCATGCGGACACGATCGAACCGCGGTATTGACCATCTAGGTATGGTTGAACTACAGACAATACGAGCCGTGTACCTCCTTGCTGGTGAAATGACTGGAACTGATCGGCTGTAAGACCCCCCCCCCCCTCCCCTCCGTCTAATGGACGCTGCTCATGCGTGGTTGTTTACGTCTTTGGCCAGGTTTAGTGACATATCCGAATAGTCAAAGGAATTGTGTCTGTGATACAATGTTCACAGTCAACGTTTGTCTTCAGGAGTTCTGGGAACCGGGGTGATGCAAAACTTTTTTTGATGTGTATATGTACTGCACTTTCATGTGCTTCTATTTATGAGCATAAAGTCTCATTTGGATACAGTGAGACTTTGGTACATTAGTTCTGCAAAATATACAAAATGAATGAGTATATGTAATGGACATGAGTTACACGGTACATTGATTTCTTAACTCTACATAGGTGAAAGCAAGTAAAACAGAGACGCCATCAAATACAAGAGATATACAGACAATAGCATAAACTTCAGCATGATACCATAAAAATAGCACATTACATGGTAACCGTAATGACAAAATAGCATCATAAATAAATGATCATAAGATATACAGAGGCTATATACAAAAAGGACACAAATTCTTATTATGAAAAAGTGTTTGAGTTACAGTTTACAGCGGTCAGACAACCCAAGGGATATGATCCGCTGGACACATGTCAAATAAATATTGTCTCTTTCAGTTGTTGTATTCATGTACACCCGTATGAAAGCAGAAAAATGTGCAAGGCCTTAGCTTTCGGTAAAAGAACCGACCTGCAAGATTCTCCCTGCCGGGCACGTCGCCACCCAATGAAATGTTGAATAATCAAGGAATCGTGAAGACAAGGTACCAATAGAATTTGTATAAGCATGGGACAGGCATCAGGTAAAAATGAGTTGCGTCATATTATATATACTCATATGTAAATCAGAATAAGCATATATAAAAGCAGGTAATATAAATAGTAAATCTGTAAAAAAATTTGGCAATTAGCATAGTTCCTGAAAGTGGTAAAAAAATTTATACAAAGCTGGAAAGTGATAATAAAAATATAGAAACAGCGGTACTGTGATGTCGTGATGTTTTCAGAATGCAAGACGTCGAAGTCAAGAAATAATTTGTGTCGTCAAGATTGGTGCATATAAAGTAGCTGGTTACATAGAAATTTCGTAGAATAAATCCCGTAAAAAGGGTTCTTTTCAAATGAGTTCGCTGTCATAAGCGTGAGTATAATTTCGCTCACAATCGCAGGCGTATTCTTAGCTCTAAAACTTACCTTATCAGTATTTAAGTAGTTCCTCATTATTGCTATACGATGGAAATAGAAATTCAGTACGTATCATTCAGTTGTTGCAAAGCGAAAAAAGACGTAAGAAATAGACAATATCAGTGTATTAGTGTCAAAATCGTGTGTAACGTCGCAGTCCGGGAAAGCAAAGTCGTATGTAAGTTAGTTTATGTCATGGCAGAATCTAGGTTTTGGAAATTTTTTTTTTTAAGTAATTGTGCTCGACAGTTTGGCGGTGGTGGTATTCAGCTCTAGTTATTTTATTGTGTACTGATTTGTTGCTGATGATTTGGCGACTAATTTCATCGGATGTGTCCATCGTTGTTAAATCAGATTGGCTTCGCGAGTAAACCGAAGTAACTTTCACGTCAGTGAGCTTGATATGTTCGGATAGAGTTTTGTTTAGTTCGGCGTAGCGCTACCCTGGTTTAAAGTACGCCGTGGCGCGCCGTTGTGTGTTCCACCTGTATTGTAGATCGCGCCGCTGCTGGTTTCAAGGACTTCATGGCACTTACCTGTTGCAGATATCACACTTCCTCTGTCCGTGGCCTGCATGTTTTCAGTAGGCTGGGCTACCCATTGTCCTTGACCTTGACTAATTTGTGACATTTGAGAAATATTAGCGTTATCAGAGCTGCTTTCACTTGGCATAGGATGACTGTGGAGTCGGTATATCGGAATCTGTATGTTTGGTTGTATCAAGTAAATGGCGAAATGAATACAAAATATTTTCTACCCGTTGCGTCGTCTGTCATTTGGAACTGTTTGTGGCATTGTCCTGATGGAGTGTCTCGTTATATGGAACTGACTTATCGTAGATAGTAAAATCCTGTTCACACAAAATGACATGTGCATATACACTAGACTCTTGCTAATCCGGTCATTCCTGGCACATATGGGTGCCGGATTAGCGGAAGTGTCGGATTATTGAGTGTCTGAAATTTATTTTATTCAATTATTTTGTTTTTCATTTATTTTGAAAACATAGGGGATATAGTGTACTGTACTTTATTAAACCGAAGGGTACAATTTTAAAACATAGAGGATATGCTTTATTAAATCCAAAAATACGTTAATTTTCAACGAAAACTTAGTCCTTGAGTGTATATTGTGCGTAAATATACAGTCGCATCACTCACTATGAAACATGTCGCTAATTTTTACCTGTCGCATGATGATACGCGACGGTGGCATGCTTCATCGCGTAACCGCTTTACAAGCATTACACAGAAACTGCATGTATCTGATTGTTGCATAATGTATTCCAGGAAGACCTCTGCAGCTTCAGCACCAGCAGTGTGAGACATCTTCATACTCTCTCCTCCTGTGTCCTCTTCTTCGTCACAATCCATTTGTGTTGAGTACTGCCGTATAACATCTTCTTTCATTTTGATGTCATAAATAGTTGCTCGTATGTGCAGAACAGGGAATCAGTGATCATAAGGCCGTTGCAGCATCCCTGAATGTGGAAGTTAATAGGAATATAAAAAAAGGGAGGAAGGTTTATCTGTTTATCAAGAGTAATAGAAGGCAGATTTCAGACTACCTAACAGATCAAAACGAAAATTTCTGTTCCGGCACTGACAATGTTGAGAGTTTATGGAAAAAGTGCAAGGCAACCGTAAAATGCGTTTTAGACAGGTACGTGCCGAGTAAAACTGTGACGGACGGGAAAAACCCACCGTGGTACAACAACAAAGTTAGGAAACTACTGCGAAAGCAAAGAGAGCTTCACTCCAAGTTTAAACGCAGCCAAAACCTCTCAGACAAACAGAAGCTAAACGATGTCAAAGTTAGCGTAAGGAGGGCTATGCGTGAAGCGTTCAGTGAATTCGAAAGTAAAATTCTATATACCGACTTGACAGAAAATCCTAGGAAGTTCTGGTCTTACGTTAAATTAGTAAGTGACTCGAAACAGCATATCCAGACACTCCGGGATGATGATGGCATTGAAACAGAAGATGACGCGCGTAAAGCTGAAATACTAAACACCTTTTTCAAAAGCTGTTTCACAGAGGAAGACCGCACTGCAGTTCCTTCTCTAAATCCTCGCACAAACGAAAAAATGGGTGACATCGAAATAAGTGTCCAAGGAATAGAAAAGCAACTGGAATCACTCAACAGAGGAAAGTCCACTGGACCTGACGGGATACCAATTCGATTCTACACAGAGTACGCGAAAGAACTTGCCCCCCTTCTAACAGCCGTGTACCGCAAGTCTCTAGAGGGACGGAAGGTTCCAAATGATTGGAAAAGAGCACAGGTAGTCGCAGTCATCAAGAAGGGTCGTCGAGCAGATGCGCAAAACTATAGACCTATATCACTGACGTCGATCTGTTGTAGAATTTTAGAACATGTTTTTCTCGCGTATCATGTCGTTTTTGGAAACCCAGAATCTACTATGTAGGAATCAACATGGATTCCGGAAACAGCGATCGTGTGAGACCCAACTCGCTTTATTTGTTCATGAGACCCAGAAAATATTAGATACAGGCTCCCAGGTAGATGCTATTTTCCTTGACTTCCGGAAGGCGTTCGATACAGTTCCGCACTGTCACCTGATAAACAAAATAAGAGCCTACGGAATATCAGACCAGCTGTGTGGCAGGATTGAAGAGTTTTTAGCAAACAGAACACAGCATGTTGTTATCAATGGAGAGACGTCTACAGACGTTAAAGTAACTTCTGGCGTGCCACAGGGGAGTGTTATGGGACCATTGCTTTTCACAATATACACTCCTGGAAATGGAAAAAAGAACACACTGACACCGGTGTGTCAGACCCACCATACTTGCTCCGGACACTGCGAGAGGGCTGTACAAGCAATGATCACACGCACGGCACAGCGGACACACAAGGAACCGCGGTGTTGGCCGTCGAATGGCGCTAGCTGCGCAGCTTTTGTGCACCGCCGCCGTCAGTGTCAGCCAGTTTGCCGTGGCATACGGAGCTCCATCGCAGTCTTTAACACTGGTAGCATGCCGCGACAGCGTGGACGTGAACCGTATGTGCAGTTGACGGACTTTGAGCGAGGGCGTATAGTGGGCATGCGGGAGGCCAGGTGGACGTACCGCCGAATTGCTCAACACGTGGGGCGTGAGGTCTCCACAGTACATCGATGTTGTCGCCAGTGGTCGGCGGAAGGTGCACGTGCCCGTCGACCTGGGACCGGACCGCATCGACGCACGGATGCACGCCCAGACCGTAGGATCCTACGCAGTGCCGTAGGGGACCGCACCGCCACTTCCCAGCAAATTAGGGACACTGTTGCTCCTGGGGTATCGGCGAGGACCATTCGCAACCGTCTCCATGAAGCTGGGCTACGGTCCCGCACACCGTTAGGCCGTCTTCCGCTCACGCCCCAACATCGTGCAGCCCGCCTCCAGTGGTGTCGCGACAGGCGTGAATGGAGGGACGAATGGAGACGTGTCGTCTTCAGCGATGAGAGTCGCTTCTGCCTTGGTGCCAATGATGGTCGTATGCGTGATGGGCGTCGTGCAGGTGAGCGCCACAATCAGAACTGCATACGACCGAGGCACACAGGGCCAACACCCGGCATCATGGTGTGGGGAGCGATCTCCTACACTGGCCGTACACCACTGGTGATCGTCGAGGGGACACTGAATAGTGACGGTACATCCAAACCGTCATCGAACCCATCGTTCTACCATTCCTAGACCGGCAAGGGAACTTGCTGTTCCAACAGGACAATGCACATCCGCATGTATCCCGTGCCACCCAACGTGCTCTAGAAGGTGTAAGTCAACTACCCTGGCCAGCAAGATCTCCGGATCTGTCCCCCATTGAGCATGTTTGGGACTGGATGAAGCGTCGTCTCACGCGGTCTGCACGTCCAGCACGAACGCTGGTCCAACTGAGGCGCCAGGTGGAAATGGCATGGCAAGCCGTTCCACAGGACTACATCCAGCATCTCTACGATCGTCTCCATGGGAGAATAGCAGCCTGCATTGCTGCGAAAGGTGGATATACACTGTACTAGTGCCGACATTGTGCATGCTCTGTTGCCTGTGTCTATGTGCCTGTGGTTCTGTCGGTGTGATCATGTGATGTATCTGACCCCAGGAATGTGTCAATAAAGTTTCCCCTTCCTGGGACAATGAATTCACGGTGTTCTTATTTCAATTTCCAGGAGTGTATATAAATGACTTAGTAGATAGTGTCGGAAGTTCCATGCGGCTTTTCGCGGATGATGCTGTAGTATACAGAGAAGTTGCAGCATTAGAAAATTGTAGCGAAATGCAGGAAGATCTGCAGCGGATAGGCACTTGGTGCAGGGAATGGCAACTGACCCTTAACGTAGACAAATGTAATGTATTGCGAATATGTAGAAAGAAGGATCCTTTATTGTATGATTATATGATAGCGGAACAAACACTGGTAGCAGTTACTTATGTAAAATATCTGGGAGTAAGCGTGCGGAACGATTTGAAGTGGAATGATCATATAAAATTAATTGTTGGTAAGGCGGGTACCAGGTTGAGATTCATTGGGAGAGTCCTTAGAAAATGTAGTCCATCAACAAAGGAAGTGGCTTACAAAACACTCGTTCGACCTATACTTGAGTATTGCCATCAGTGTGGGATCCGTACCAGATCGGGTTGACGGAGGAGATAGAGAAGATCCAAAGAAGAGCGGCGCGTTTCGTCACAGGGTTATTTGGTAACCGTGATAGCGTTACGGAGATGTTTAACAAACTCAAGTGGCAGACTCTGCAAGAGAGGCGCTCTGCATCGCGATGTAGCTTGCTGTCCAGGTTTCGAGAGGGTGCGTTTCTGGATGAGGTATCGAATATATTGCTTCCCCTTACTTATACCTCCCGAGGAGATCACGAATGTAAAATCAGAGAGATTAGAGCGCGCACAGAGGCTTTCAGACAGTCGTTCTTCCCGCGAACCATACGCGACTGGAACAGGAAAGGGAGGTAATGACAGTGGCACGTGAAGTGCCCTCCGCCACACCGTTGGGTGGCTTGCGGAGTATAAATGTAGATGTAGATGTAGATGAACTCAGCAGCAATGGCTTTCTGCGAAGAACCTCCGATTTAACTTATGTACAATTTCGAGTTTCTGCTTGAGGTCTAGCGTAACGCGTTTTCTTTTAGAAGACGTGATTCCGAACTCTAAAGAAAGCTACAATATCCAGTACAGTATATAAAGCATTGTTTAACTAAGCATTGTTGCGTACGATAATTCATTGTGCACGTGTTTTTGCATGTGCGGCGGATTACTGAGAGGTCGCACTACTGAGAGCCGGATTAGTGAGAGTCTAGTGTATACCGGTCTTCTGAATATGCTTCCTACGACGTTGCTTTCGTGGCTTAGGCTTTTTTGTACAGGTGCTGAAAGTATTACTCTGAGCTGTTTCACAAATTTTATCTGAAATATCAGAAATGTTGCTTGACAGTGTAAGGACAAATGTCCCACATGATAATTTTTTTATGAGAGCCGCTGTCAGTTGTAGTTCTCTAGCGTAATCAGAGTGAATGTGCTGTTAGTTAGAATTAGAAGTGGGCTGTTGAAATAAATTCGAAGTGTTTGGACCGTCATTCTTACAGGTATGACATCAGACTGGACTGGCTTATCGTTGGTAGAGAAACCCTCTTTGCTCAAAGTAACATCTGCATCCGTGATGAAATTCTGAATGTGACTTCCACGAAGTTGCTGTGTTTTATTTTCTGTAATAATGGACATCGTCTTGTTGTAGCTGTTAATTTTGCGTTCTGACTGTAGGTTGTCATGATTATACGTAGCTGCTTTGAAAGAGATAAACGGAATGGTGATGTATTTCGTGGTTTCACTGGAATCCGTAGCAACAGTAGGTCGAACAGAAGTGTTGCCAGAAAAATTTTGCTTCTCAGAATAGGCTCCTAAGTACGTCATTGGGCTGTGAGGCGTATACGTAGTTTGCTTTAGCACAGTATTAGTTGCAAAATCCAAAGATTCAGTGGGAGGGAAATCGTCTTGTTCCAAAAATTTAGAGTTGTGACGCAGTGACAATGTAATATTTCTGTTACGCGTTACGGAAGGTAACAAACTCCGTTCTTGTTGAGACAGGCTGTGGCGTCTGATGTTTGATTGTTCGCATTATTAATCGTATGGAAATAGAAGTTATTTGTTGAGATTTGATTTTGCTGTACGAATCTGGTTTGCAAATCACTCTGTGGGGAATGGTATTTATCAGCACAAACGTCGACTGAAGCGGAAGTGTTTGCATACGATGAAGCGGAAAGCTGTGCTGTGAACGGAAGTTTTTCTCGACAAAAGGCGGCGTTGTGTGTACCATTTTTCGGTTGACAGAGAACTTTAGTGTTAGCGTCTTGACGCTTAATATGGGGCTTAACAAGTTCACTATTAACTGTTTCTGACTGTGTGGATGGCTCAACAGAGCAGTCATGTGCGTCACTCCTGACGGTATTGTCGTTGGTATCAATGGAATGGAATGAAATTTCTGACGTGAGAAACGTGCTTTGTTATCAGATTTGGTAGGCACACTGGGTTCATTAATGTTTTCCGAAATTATCAAACTGCTATCGCTAACGATAGCGTCGGAGGAAAAATTGACAATATCATGCCGATTAATAGAAGTCAATGCTAATTTATCAGTAAAAGGTTTTACTACATTGATGTCTTATAGCATTCATGTCGTCTCTTAAAGGTTCGGTGCAGTCAGCGCATTGCCTGGCTATGGGTCCAATTTTGTCGCAAAGACGTTTTTCACTGGTCTTAATGTCTGTATCTACCTGTTTGAAACGGTTATCAGTCATTTCTGTGTACGATTTAAGCTCGACACGTATGGTAGAAAGTTGTTCATCATTTTTGTTAAACCGTTCATTGAACTGAGCATTTTGTTTAACCATCATTTCATCAGTCTTATTAAATCGTTCGTTGATCATGTGCATGAGATTTTTAAACATTTATGCGTCGGGTGTCACCTGTGTTGTGCTTTGTGGTGTGGAGACAACGACAACCATGTATGTTTCGTTTGTTGTATTATCGGCACAATTAGCGTTAATGAAATCTGACGGATGTGTAAGAATAGACTGAGTGCTTTCCACTATTGTTTCCTCTGACATACTATTGGCAATCTGATTAATCGTGTAGGTAAATCACTGACCTCATCGGTAAACAATCAAGCTTTGAATTGTGAACATCAGCCATGTGCATATCAGCGGCATCCGCAAAACCGGAATCTGCCGTCTGGTTACTAGTCAAATTAGTGCGTGAAATTATAGAGTCGGGAATTTGTTGATTATTTGGAGAAGCGGAACTCACGTTTTCTGTGTAGCTTTGCAGCTGCTGCGCCGCGGAGTGGTCACTGTCATTCTCAACACTGTCGTCAATAATAGGAAAATCGCCTATTTCGGTATCTCTAATTGTAAGATTAGGCGCCGGTATCTTGACACTTTTGCGCGGCATCGTAAATCAAATACAGAGTACAAACCCAAAGACAAAATTTCAACACTCAATGGAAAAAAAAAACAAGTCGGAGAATAAGAATGCCGATGAACTGTGGAAAAATTTTGTACTAGTTAGTAAACTGCGTTGCACCAAAACATCTAACTACTATTATCGCTAAAGAGTGGTTGAGAGAACAGAATTTATACATTTGACTATATGTTAATATCAAAGAATTAAAAATTATGAGAAAGATTACGATTACGTTGAATAAATGTCTGATCTGTGGAATGGCTAGAGAACTCGAATTGTCGTGCTACGTGTTGTAAGTGCAAACTGTGTGCTTACTGTGTCTTTTCTTTTTCACTTTATTTTACAGGTTCGTCTCGCTCACAGAAATGTTTACACTTCACTGCCATCTTCAGATCTGTTACAAAAACAAAAACAGTGTGTAACCAACTAAGTTTGTTTGCTGAAGCTAAATCTATAAAATTCCCGATGATACATAAGAAAGCTAAAGTGTTTACATGATTAACAGCCATGTATACCAGCCAAACATACCATAGAATATTCTGATGTAGTTATCAACGTCAAGCTAAACGTGTAGGTACATAGTAAGTGCTGGTGATGATCAGAATGCGTCTGGTATTTATACAAGGAAACTGATGCCAGCATAGGGCACTATAGCTAGGCTACATGATTAAACAGTATCGCAAATGTAATAGTTAAAATGTGGTATGCGTCGCCATTAATTAAAACCACTTCCCATGACAAAGCGAGCGTCTGACAATAAAACATGTACTAACATACTCTACGTGGAATTGGACCCATAATTAAAATCCATATAAAAGTGCAAATTGTAATAATGTGAAGCTTCTAGCCTGGCAAGGTAAAACAGACAGTTGTATAAAAGTGAATATAAAAAAAATATAAGACTGAAACCATCTGCAATATAAAATCTTCCAGCCTGACAGATCAATTAAAGTAAATGTAATTGTAAGGTAATTAACGAAACAGTGACTGTTAATTAAAAACTAAAAAACCGATAGTCGACAACACATCCGGAGTGTGGTCTCAATGGTGGCATGTAGTGGCTTCTCTGTAAGACGTTCTTGTTTCCCTGCGGCGGAACTTGCGGAGGACGGCCCAGTCTCCCCATCGCCATCGGCCAGGGCACACGACCCCTCGCCAATCCGCTGGGGCGCTCGACGCTGCTTAAACCAGTAGGTTTCTGAATACATCCAAATAAGCATTTAGGTTAAACTCATTCTATTCATTCAGCAGTAGCTCCGGCTACCGTTTTCTCTACACATAAATCTCCATTTCTTCGAGTAGGTTCAGTAACTGTCCCTTTGGCGCACTATGCAGCACTTTCATATTATTCTCTAGGTTTCCTACCGAATGTTTTTCTCTGTCTAAATGTTTACCGGAAACGCTCTTATCTTGGCTATACGTATGCTCTCTAAAACGAGTCTTGAAATTGCTTCCGACCTGACCGATATAAAACCTGCCACAGTCTTGGCAGTTGATCTTATAGACACCAGATTACAAATATTTGTTGCTGTTGTTGCCGTCTTTGTGGAGTAAACCTACAGCCAACTGTACTTTTCGTTTGAAATCCGATTTTTATTTTCGTTTTTCTGAAAGCCTGCGCAATTCTGTCGGAAAATGCACCGCTGTAGCACATAGCAACGAACTTCTTGCTCTCTGGTTCTATTGTCTCCTCCTTGTCACATATTGTTGATTGTTGTTTATTATAAAATTTCAATTCATCGCGAAGTAATTTTAATTAATGACTACACGTTGATACTACATCAGAATATTTTGTGGTATGGATGGCTGGTATACATGGATGTTAATCATGTAAACACTTTATCTTTCTTATGTAGCACCAGAACTTCTATAGATCTTGCGTCAGCAAACTTAGCTGTTTGCACACTGTTTTTGTTTTTGTAACAGATCTGAAGAGGGCACTAGCCGAAACTGGTAATAGTGAAGTGTAAAAATCTGTGCGATCAAGAATAAAGTACCAAAAATATGATCACGGACTCATTTTCAGACTTTATGTTTTCAGTTGATAACTTACTCTGTCTTATTGTTAGAAAAACCTTAGCAATCGATTGGGCAGTGTAACTCCCAATACCAATAAAGAAATAGTCACTGCAAAATACATTCAGCCCCTCAAGCATTGAAGCCTAAGGCCCTGTGCACATAACAAATAAATTGTCTTACCCCTAGCGCAGAAACGCTGGAACGCGGTATATTCTGACCTCTCACAAAAAAAAAAAAAAACATGGATGCTAGTTACAGGCTTAGCAATGTGCAATGCTAGCCATAATATTTGAAATGCACATGAAATTCTTTTGTCTGATAAACGAGAACATTTAAGAAAATTCAACTTCTTTACAAAATATACGACCTGCACTTGGAGGCGGTACTGATTATGGTGAATTACACTCACTTTTTTAGCAAAATTATATTGCAAGTTAAGTTTGGCTTTTCAAAAACACTGACAATAGAAGCTGCATTACTCATAATCGATTCACAAACAATGAGATTTAAACAGCAAGTATTATTTAACATAGTTAATCCAATATCAATGCAAATCATCAAACTACACATAGCTCTGTCAACAAATCTTAAAAGCACTACAAAAATGAAATATCTAAGTAGAGTTTTTATCAAAACTGTTTGCGTACATTTTGGGGTTACTCAACAATTAAAAATTATCAGCCAACTCATCTACACTAAAGCGCTGGCAAAAACAGAAATCATAATTATTGATCATCATTATCTTATTTGCCTGAAGATTCTGCTTCCATGTTCAACAATACTGACATACCTACGTTAATGTAACTCTTGGTGGCTTCACACAGCTCACCACAAAAACTGCCCACTCCATCGTCTTTCCCTCACAGACAACCACCTACAACTAACTGTGCGCTCAGCGCTCTCTTACTCCACCAAAGCAGTATCTTCGGCTCTGCGGTCGCGCACAGTCATCGATCCGCATTATCGATCGTATAGAGACATTCGATGTTTATAGTATACTTGTTTCATTTTAATTTATTAATATTCTTGTCTTATTCTGGTGCCACATGTAAGTGTGCCCGAGTAGACGCCTTTCAACCTACAACCACAGGATAACCAACATGAAAAGTTCCACCTAAGTTTTGCATAGCAAGAATAAAATTCATATTATTTAGCCATTGTAATCGCCGACGTAATGACAGAACATTTACGAGAACTGTTAAAATTGGTTATCTGTACTCTAGTCACGACTTGTTTCAAAAACCTTACAGTCCACACTGTTTCGCTATTTCCCCTTTTGGTCAGTGGCTAGATGCTTGTAAGCAGGAGTGTATGTTCTTTCAATTGATTTCCACGTCGGCGGATATACATCTCCACTAAATTAAAAACTTGCATGCCACTCGTGTAAAGGGAAAAGGTTTATTGCGTTTTACGGTTTATACATAAAATTTAAGTCGTCGTTTCCACTCAGTTTTGCTATTCCTGTATGGCCCTCTCGAACATGTTCCTTTACCACGCATAACGCACTTTTAATGTTTTTCATGCAATGTTTTTTTTTTAATTTTAAATGTATATCGCTAATTCAAATTGTGAACGGCCCGGCTAGTGGCCCTGCGTGCTTCTTCCCGAAAACAGACGGCAGTATTTTTACACTCAGGTTTACCAGTTTGCTTCCTCCTTCGTCTCCGCTGCTCCATGTTCTACGCTCGTTGGCAGCACACCGCGTCTAGTACACGTCCACCGCGGCGTTCGGGGTCACAGCACCAATTGTAAGTGTCCTGGTATTCCTTGCATATTTCTTTACCCAAGCAGTCGTTCGTAGTACTGTCTGGTGACACTTTTGGCGTTGACTTACGTTTCACAGCACCTAGCCCGACCGGTGGTTTTTAAATTTTTTATCGATTTTCAGTACGATACCTGAAGATAGGCGTATAAGAGCCCGAAATCGGTCGTGTGCTAAATCAAAGAACCTTACAACTTAGCGGTATTTTCAACCTCTGTATAATGTTTAGTTGCGGATGTTCCTCCGACAGAATTGTTTGTATTAATGCAAGGAACATGACAGGTTGTGTAACTTCACACTTGATGAAATGTAAGAAAGTTTCGTGCTATTTATACCGATGATCAGTTTCGAATGTAATTGTTTATTCTCGAACTTTCCCTGCACTAAAAGTGCTTATTAAAGCGAAATTCGACTGACATACCTGAGTAACTCCACAAAATACATAGTAATTCGAGAGATGGAATAACCTCATTAAATGAGTGATTCGTGCAAATACAACAGCGGAAGTTCCACCTTTAGATAATATCACTCATACAATAACATTCCTTCATATCCGATGTATGACTGTGTGTTATTTGGAGCCGGCCGGAGTGGCCGTGCGGTTCTAGGCGCTACAGTCTGGAGCCGAGCGACCGCTCCGGTCGCAGGTTCGAATCTTGCCTCGGGCATGGATGTGTGTGATGCCCTTAGGTTAGTTAGGTTTAATTAGTTCTAAGTTCTAGGCGACTGATGACCTCAGAAGTTAAGTCGCATAGTGCTCAGAGCCATTTGAACCATTTTGTTATTTGGTCGTTGTTCTAGTATGTCAGTCGAATTTTGCTTTGCTATGCAATATTGGAAAATGTGGAGCCGCCAGTCTCAGCCACAGACTCGAGTCATCACCAAGGTTCCTGCTTCCTGCAAAACGGACTTGATGCCACAGAACAACGGGCCTTGTCCATTTCAGCAGCAATTGGATTCCTGCTAGGAGGCAGCAGGTCGAACTCCGGGCATAGCAGCTATCTTCCGGCAGTGCGGTGGACACGCATCTTGCCATTCACCGCCACCTGGGCACCGTCATACATCGAAGTGAGGCTACCTCTGGAACACTTCAGTATGTGCTGCTGATGTTGTTGCGGTGGCTCATTGACTGAATATGGCCCCAAACTTGGCACTCATTGCTGATGTCAGCAAAGCAGGGTGTCACCACCGGCTTCAGCCAGCTGGACGGACGTTAACTGCTGGTAGACTGACTACTGGCCCAGACCTATGGGGCAGGTGCGTCATCGCCAGTAAGAAGTTAAGTGTTACCGTTGACAGCCGCTTCTTCCTAGGCCTAATCGGCCCGCCACCCAGTTTCAACCCTTGGCCACCCAGCCTCAAGGCATTGTAACCGCCCCATACCTGTCTTGGGGTTGGCTATAAAGTAGTGTCCGAAGTTCTACGTTGCCTTCACTGGGCAGCAGAGAGAGCGTTGTCCACGCATTGTGACGTCTGGTCCTCGATCTGCAGTACCAACATGGTGGGGTAACTGGAGATACTGTTTGTTACAATTTATGTGTGTAAAGGGCATTGGGTACAAGACGGAATGCCATCGTAACCTGAGGGTTACTTTCTATAGACCAACCGGTTGAAGTGCCTGAATTTCGTGGCGACAGTAAAGAGCAATATTTAGAGCCTGTTAGATATTTGGTGTTTAATCTGCTTCAGAATTCTGCACAGTGCTCTGAATTTCGATCGTAATTTATTTTACGTACCATCGGTTTGGTCATGTTGAGAAACAGAGTAGAGAATCTACATCGTTAATGATAGATAAGGCGCGAAGTGTAATTGTTTTCTTGTTGCTAGGTGGTAATGCGTATTTGTATTGTACATGAATGTGGAATACAGGCGTTCAAATTGCGAAATCAGACACACATGGTGTCTCTGGGCCGGAGGTAGTTCGAGCATTAGTTAATTAGGTACAGCGGTGGAGAGCACAGAACACAGTCATGTTTAACAGCCTTGCAGCTGCAGATGAGGAGCTATCTTTGCTCAGGGCACCGTGATTCGCAACAGATCTAACGGCCGCTAAACTAGTCAGTCCTTTTCTGGAAGGTTTTCTGTCGATTTGCCGTCGTTTGTGGAGGACCTGGCAACGTAGGAGAATATTGACTTGATCAGATTCTGCCTTGCGTCAAAACCTTCCGCAAAGTTTTGGTACTATTCGACTTTGTGTCTCTCTGGTGGAATAGCTGGTTGTGTAGAATATCTTTACCGCAGAGGCATGTACTGTGAGTGTGGTTTCCGGCCGAAGTGGCCGTGCGGTTAAAGGCGCTGCAGTCTGGAACCGCGGGACCGCTACAGTCGCAGGTTCGAATTCTGCCTCGGGCATGGATGTTTGTGATGTCATTAGGTTAGTTAGGTTTAACTAGTTCTAAGTTCTAGGGGACTAATGACCTCAGCAGTTGAGTCCCATAGTGCTCAGAACCATTTTTTTGTGAGTGCGGTCCGCGAGGCGCGTAGCTCGGGCAGCGAAGGAGTCTCGAGTTAGCAGCGGCAGGAGAAAGGTGGCGAACGGGGCCCTGTGCTGGGAGCAGCCAGTGTATGTACTGGAAAACGACTCGCCCGCACCTGGAGCGATAGCGCGGCTTACTTGTAGTTGAGAGCCGTTGTTAGGAAAACTGTACTTTGAAAAGTACCTTCCCTTTTGCATGCAAGAGCTCTTCGGTTGTACAACAATGTTGTAGCCCGAAGGAGATCGGCGGTTAAAGCAATGGTTGTAGATCTGTACAGTCGCTGCTATAGTGTCGTGCGCCCTGGTTGCATTTACACAAGGTACCGGTACTGGATAACTCCACGTGAAGCTGAGTAACTTTATTATTATGTTAACAGCTCTTATGATAACAGCTCTGAAAAACCCACTGATGTAGCAGCGGATGAATTCTAATGCTGCAGATTTGTACTTAAGAATTGCGTTTTGTAATTGAACAGTTCACATCTCTTTATTTGTCGTTTATCTGAAGGAGTTTTGCACCTAAACTTGGTTTGAAATTGTTCGATACACCTATGCAGGAAATGAGCAAATTTTAAACTGTGGCATGAGAAAAACTGGTATGTATAAAACTTTTGATACGGGGGTCCCACTGTAATTTGTTGTTGGTATTTTAAGTGCTTTTGCTAAACTGGATTTATCTGAATATTATTTTTAGATTTGAATTGCTGTCAGTCTGTTGTTATAAATTTGTGTAAGGGTCACTAGATGCATTTTTAAGATAGCGTTGGGGATTTTCAAATTTTTGTCACAAGTAATTATCGAACTTGAGTTAAAAATTTAGTTGATGTTATAATTGATTTAGGCTCAAATTTGACACTACGGTATTTTACCGTTGATAATGGATTATCAGTTATGAGTAAGTCACGTAATTGCTATCCTTTACGGATAGAATAAAAGGGGTAGGGCAATATGTTTTAATGACTATTGAGTAAGAATTGTTTCTTAATAATTTTGTTTTAAAGGATGTCTGAATTAATTTTAGCCTGGAACCTTACCACTTCTTGATAGCTCCTACTATACCGCAGATAACCAGATATTTGAGTTACGTTTAACAATAGAGGTAAAGGCTTTTGGGAGATGCATAGAAGCCTTGAATATGGCGGAGAAACTTTGAAACAGAGGCTTCTGCAGATTTAAGAAACAGAATAGCGCGAGATTCTTTCGGGAGTAGCTGAACGATGTTACGAAGAGGTAAGACGAAGTCAGGGAAGATCCCGACAGAATAAGAAAAGAGACTGTATGATCGTATCAACTGACTCAGAGTGAGGAAGCGAACAGAGTTTTGAAAAGTAGGCTGAGCAGCGAGCGCTCGCTGTTTCGGCCTCGGTGGAATAGCGGCGGTATGGGTCATCAGCAGAATTATGGTAGCGGTTGTAAGGCTAAACAGGGAGGAAGCAAACAGCCATTAAACGCAAGAGAGAACTCGAAGGCGTTCCCGCTATAATTAGACACAACAGTCACTTATGCAGAGGCGGAATGTGCAATAATGTGTGTGGTGAAGAGATGGAAATATAAGTTTTCGTTAGACACAGGGCCACAGGTGTCAGTGGCTAGTAGAAATTTAGGGGATTGGGGGTGATGAAACGCACTACACTATAGATTTTATGGGGGTGAGGGATAATGATATAAGGCCATTGGGGTCGGTGTAATTAGGTTTTAGAGTGGATAAAGTTAGCTTTAGCAGTGATATGGAAATAGCACGTTATCTACATGAGGGTTACAGCAGGATGCTCTTTACATCAACGTCAGACCATATTTGACAATTGTCGACGTCTGGTGGCACCCAGTGGAAATACATTCCAGCTAGGGGAAGCCGAGGTGCATCTATCATAGTGGGCAATCAGATAAAACTGTGTACGGAAACATTAAGGCTTGATTAGCTTGACTGCGTGCAAATCGGCACTGAGAAGTCGGATTGGTTGAGTTTGGAGCCAGACCTACCAATCGATGTGTTATGCCTAATAGGTACGCAGGAAGGGAATGATGTATTAGATTGAGCTAGTTGTTTGGTTAAAAGGAGTGTCATATGCATACAGGACGAGCATGGCAGGAAGATAATAACCATTAATACTTACGACGGTTGCCCAGAAAGTAATGCATCGCATTTTTTTCTTCAACAACTCTTAATGGAACATAATGAGAATTGCACAAATAAAATAATGGTGTTTTACCTACACACCCTATTTTTGCACGTAATCTCCATCCCGTCCTATGGCCTTCCTCCAGCGCGAAACATGGGCGTGTATGCTCTGTCGCCAGCAATCCTTGTCCCGGGGGCGGAGACAGTGCTTCGCTATGTGAATCACCACCTCCCCGTCCTCAAAATATCTTCCACGAATGGCATCCATTAATGGTCCAAACAAGTGGAAGTCCGAGGCTGCTAAGTCAGGGCTGTCAGGTATGACAGCCGTGGATGGTCTCCTCGACCGCTGCAAATCGTGGAGCTCCGCCGAACCGTCTTCTGATGACCTCACCCTCCGTGCCCAGCGACTAACTGTACTTCCGTCGACAGCAGATGCTCCATAGACTTTGCACAAGCTTTTGTGAATGCTCCCACAGTTTCTTTTTCTGCAGTGAGAAATTCAATGACGGCACGTTGCTTGTAATGCATATCACATGCAGACGCCATTATGAAACTGTCCTGCAGCTACGCTATCTGTCGGAAGTGACGGAAACTTGGCGCGCTCACTCAGGAGACTTGAAATAATACGTACATACGGTAACGTTTCGCATTCGTAGCATTGTTTTCGGCTGAGAAAAAAAAATGCGGTGCATTACTTTATGGGAAACCCTCATATCATCTTGGCACTGAAGAAGTAAAGTTGACAAAGCGGATATTGGTAGCGTGATTGGACATTCCGGAGAAGGAGAACGGCTCTACAGGAGCTGTAAGTTACAAACAGCCACAGAACACACTAAAACTGCATTACATAAAAAGGTGGAGTATCTAAAGGGAGTGGAGAGAACAAGTATGGAGTAGCTATTGGTGAAATTTGAGGATATGTTCTTTTCATGAGCTCCATTGCCAGCGACACCAGTTGCAACACAGAATTTTGACAGGCATGAAGCACCGGTGTATTGCAAACCATACAGAACACTTCGATTTGCAACTGATTCTGCAGGAGTTTATTAACCAACAGTTGGCTCATGTAATAGAAGAGGGTAATAGTCCATGGGGAGCAGGAATTGTGATTGTGCCGAAAAAGTCTTTGGACGGTTCCAAGAAATGCAGACTCCATGATCTCGTTCATAGCTGTAGTTCGGCAGCTGCAGAATATTAAACATAAAATAAATCAGTTGTCAGTTGCACAAGAAAAACTTTATTTACTTGACTTTACCGGTTTCGACAGTTTAAACTGTCATCTTCAGAAGTGAAATAGTCTCAAATCAGCCAACATTAAAATAAGAACTGGGCGGTTATATCCCACAAAAGATTGACAAAAATAAATAATATAAAGGATGTATGTTAAAAAAGAATGTACAAAGACTGAACAGCAAAAGTGGAACAAATTTGTAAAACCAGATGTAAAACAGTTCATCTCAAGAGCACAACATACATTGCTACAGAATGAACAGAACAGTGTGACATCGCTAAAAACGTATATGTGCGATGAGTGGCAAACAATTCGGCCTAACTGTCAAATTCCAAAACGAAGGTCAATCAGCAGACTAACGATATCAACGACATTGAACACGCCTACATACAAAGTGAGAGCGCTACTGTACATGCAGACTATAATAAATTCTGTGACAATTAAACCTAAACTATGCACTAAACCTTATAAAACCATATAAAATGAGTAACAAAAGACTGTATACCATGGACGAAGTGTTAAGCAGACATATAAAAAATAACGTTGTTACCATGTAAAGGGATAAACAACAGAAGATAAAAATGTTCAAATTTATCGTTTTCAGGAGGCGTCATTGGCCACTGGAACAGCGGTGACAGGTGGAGCTGTTCAGTATCCTGGAGACGAGGCCGGCCGTTGGACATGCGCTTGCCAGGAACACAAGTACGGGAGCTGCAGTCCTGATTCGATAGCAGGGAGTGGACGCCGCCGAGTCGAAGGCGTGTGAGGGGCCCCAGCGCGCGTTTACAAGTTGACTTGCTGTGTGACAGCTACACATTAAAAATATGGAAATTTTAGTACGATAATAATGTTTTTTATGTCTGGTTACTTAACATTTATTCCGTTGTTTACTGTCTTTTGTTAATCATCTTATGTGGTTTAATAAGGTTTAATGCATACTTGCGGTTCAAATGGTTCTGAGCACTATGGGACTTAACATCTGTGGTCATCAGTCCCCTAGAACTTAGAACTACTTAAACCTAACTAACCTAAGGACATCACACACATCCATGCCCGAGGCAGGATTCGAACCTGCGACCGTAGCAGTCGCGCGGTTCCGGACTGCGCGCCTAGAACCGCTCGGCCACCGCGGCCGGCACTTGCGCTCCACTCATCACATAATTTATTACAGTTTGCATGTACAGTAGCGCTCTCGCTTTGTATATAGACGTGTTACATGCCTTCGATATCATCAGTCTGGTGGTTGACCTTTGTCATACATACTATGTACGATGTTTGCCACTTATCGCACGTAACATATATTTTTAGCGACGCCACTCTGTTTTATTGATTCTGTAGCAATGATATGTTGTGACTCCTAGGCTGAACTATTTTACATCTGTTTCAACAAACTTGTTTTATTTCTGATACATGTACTTTTGCCAGTCCTTTGTAGGACTTGAGACTAATTTACTTCTGAAGACGAAAGTTGAAACTGTCGAACCCGGTAAAGAGAGCCAAATAAAGGTTTTCTTGTGCAGCCGGCAACTGATTTTTGTTACATTTATTCAAATAGTCTGCAGCTGGGGAACTACACTTAAGAACAAAATCAAAAGGTCACTGCCTAATTAGATAAAAATAGCTGTAGCCACCTACAGGAACATTAAGCTTAAAATCCTCAAATGTAGCCAACATATTTTGTCTAGTAAGCATTGTCTTCTACGAAATCTGATTCCTAGATGTATATCCGCTTATGTGAAAATTCTCAATATTGTGCTCCTTCCACCATTATGGGGAAATATGTATCCTACTTAATTAAGAACGAAAAAACTACGCTGTATTTCAGGAAAGATTTTCTCAACTATAAAGATTACCTTACGCATTTAGAACTCAGTAGATCGCCCGATTGTTAAAGCAATTGGTAGTGCTGGATACTTTCACCCAAACAGTTACTGCTCCTTCTCAGGAAATCTTGCGCCTTCGATACTTCTTTTGCAGTAGAAAAAAAAAAAAAAAAAAAAAAAACAAACCAGGAAAGATCTAGTTAACTCTTTAAAAGATGCTACCTTTCCCCCTCCTCATCTTCTTGCACCACTTGATATCAGAACCTCTGCAACAATATTCCGATAAATGAAACGATTCTTATTATTACACAAAACCTCACAAAGTACAAGAAAATGAATTCTAGCGAAATTAACGAAGTGATAAAAATATTGGGTATTATTCTCAAAAATGGTTCAAATGGCTCTGACCACTATGGGACTTAACGTCTGAGGTCATCAGTCCCTTAGAACGTAGAACTACTTAAACCTAACTAACCTAAGGACATCACACACATCCATGCACGAGGCAGGATTCGAATCTGCGACCGTAGCGGTCACACGGTTCGAGACTGAAGCGCCTAGAACTGCTCGGCCACCCCGGCCGGCCTATTATTCTCAGAGATAATTATTTCATCTTTAGTGATCAGATATTTCAACAAGATCAAGCCTCGCTGGTGTTCTAGCTGACGTTTTCATTGAGCTTAGCTTTTTCACAACTTACCCTGTTTTGACTGATAATATTTCATTTTACGTACGGTATGTGGATGATATTATCGTCATATTGAAAGGCGGTGTGAGTGATTTGATATCAGTGACTCTGAACCACTAACACCCGAATATCAGATTTACATACGAAATAGACTATCGGTCCATGAACTTAGTTCCTCAACTTGAAATTGCGGCTGGTAGACGTGAAAATGAGTCTTTACAACCATATAAAATCTACTATTACAGATAACATTATCCGTGTTGCTTCCTGTCACCCTTTCAGCCACAAAATATCATTATTTAATGCTATGATTGATGGCATATTTGACGTTCGTCGTAGTCCCTCTGCTGTTGCCTCAGAGCGTAACATTGTTAGCAACAATGGGTATTCGGCTTGTCTTGTGCAGAAACTATCTAAGATTAAAATTAGTAAGCAGAGCAGTTCTTCTTTACTTAATACAAACGGTGTCGCCGGGAAAAAATATTTTGCAGTTCCTTTCCTAGGGACATGTCATATGAGGACTGCCAAATTGTTAAGAAAATATGACTTCAATGCGGCGTTGCCCACTAATAATATCTCTAAGTTGCTGTTTATGCATAACGAGAGACCTACTGCTGACAAATATCTCAAATCTAATGTGTAAACAATTCAGAGCAATATTTGCCCGCGCTTTTATACAGGGGAAACAAGGGGGATATTTAATACCCGTTCTCGTGAGCACTTATTCAACAAAAATGGTTAGAATTCTTACAAGCCGACTTTCGCAGACCATCTTTAAACTCAAAAATACTTATCCCGTGCCATCTTTATTTGACATAGAAATAGTCTCGAGGAAACGGATTTTGAATACTCTCCTTGTCTGTCCATTAGGCGTTTATATAACGCAGATTTTTACGTTCTGACGATGTCTTCTTGGTGTAACTATGGCCTTGTAAGTGTTGTGACACGTAGTACCATACTGCTTGTCTCTGCCTTCCATAGCCTTTGTCTGTTTGTGTCGGAGACCCTCACAGCAAACCGATCCACTGGTCTACAGATCATTGTAGATTAGACTTCTAGTGCGTGGAAATGAATTTCGTGATGCATAAAAAATACGTCTTTGATAGAATTTTAGAGTAATTAAGGTACAGAGTAGACAGCGAATGTGGGAAAGTTGTCAAGGGCATATATTTTGACGGAGTGCGAGAAGTGTAGCAGCAAAGAGTGAAGACATTTCTAGAGAAACTAATGGAAAAGCGCGAGGTAGAGGTAAGAAACTAATTAGCATAAAGAGGCATATAGTATGTAAGCGTTGAAGTCAGATGTAGATTCTGTACTTTGAAAATTGCACCGCAGTTGTTTTGTAAGGGGTACTTGAGTTGTATATGTGACGCACAGTGGGGAACCAGTATTCGGAAGACCTGTAATTTCGGGTTTTCTCTATGGATGAGGGTAACGTAGTGCCGCTACTAGGTTAAGAGTAAAATTTGTAAGAAGGTATGGTGGCTGGTGAGTGTGGCACCGCGAAATTTGGTTTAAGGCCCCAAGCATGTAGAACTATTGCTACAGTGGTTACCCATACTCAGTGTAAATTGCCTGTGCAGCAGTAACGCGCGGTACAGATAAGGCAATGTCTCCAACGGTGGTGTAACCGAGTACATGACCAGGAGTGGCACATTGACTCAATAAGTGTGCTGCTGTCTTGAATAAATAACCGTTGACTATAGGATTCGGTTGCAGTCCATCAGTACTACGCTAGACAACAAGGTTACATGGAACCGCCAGTCGCAGCTATGTTGAGTACCTGCCAGGGTAATTCATTCGTCCACTAATTCCACCCACTAGGCTTGATGCTACAGCGCATTGGGCCTGCCAGTCCGGAAGAAGCCAGACTCCTGCCAGGAAGCAGCAGGTCGCAACTTGGCACATCAGTCAATTTCTGGGAACTGGGTGAGCATTCTTCTTGATGCCAGTCCGGAAGAAGCCAGACTCCTGCCAGGAAGCAGCAGGTCGCAACTTGGCACATCACTCAATTTCTGGGAACTGGGTGAGCATTCTTCTTGATGCTCGCATTGGTCACCTCAACGAAGAGTGGCTACTTGTACAACAATCCAGAATACGATGCTGACGTTGGTGCTGTGGCTCACAACATACCTGCAGGCCTTTCACTGAGCGCAGTCGTCGGCAAAGCAGGACAATAGCAGCCGGCTGGATGGAGTCTAGCCGTTGGGTGACAGACTACTGGCCCAAGAGTCACTTCTTCCCAGCCGCTTCTCCCTAGGTCTCATCACCGTCTCATCCAGTCTCACCCCTCGGCCCCATGTAGATTACAGAAGTGTGCTTGTCTCTCTTTATATGTCGCCACGAGAGAGGCTACCTTTACCCTTTACCTTTTGGTATCAGTAATACTAACATCTGTTGCCTGTACGGCGTTTGTCGGCGGCAGGGCTGAGTGCTGTTACTTCCTCGTTGTTGGAGTGTGGACGCCGTGCTTAACTGCCTTTGTCTAATGTTTCCTAGTCTAGAAGACTACTGCATTATGAGCTCCAAGAGTAACAGCTAGCCTTATAATACCGTTTCACTGGAAACGTCGTTGTGACCAACAGAGGTAACTTTATGCTAACAGCTTCTTCAGCTACTTGGCTAGGCGCGCAAGCCTCGTAATTTCTGTGATGGAATATTAATATGTGTGACCAACGGCAACAAAGTTTGTGTTTCTATTGTTTGTTCGTGCATTACCTCATGTGGTTTCGCCTCTACGTTACTGCTATATTACCACAGGTGTCTGCAGTTGCAGATCAGGATAGCTTTTCACAGTAGCTTACCCGAATTTCTTTTTTCTTATTCGTTGTTGGAAGTACTTCTGGGTTACCCTTATTCATTTTGTGTTTATAACACATACTTGGTTTACCAAAAGACCAGTTCTTGCTACCAGTTCACAAATTCCAACTTTATCTAACTTCAATATAACCACTTTTCGTTTTAAATTCTACATCGTAGCTACCCGATTAAGACATATAACATGCTATGCTCCTACACACAGAATGCTAGTTTACTCATGACAACATGCTCCTCAGTAGCCCCGGGCAACCGGTTGGGTGACTATTTCACCCTACATTACATCCGGAATATTTTACGCAACAAGAAGCCATCATCAATAAGCTACTCAGTAGAGACGCATCTTCTTAGGAAACACAGTGGCTCCACTTTTCCCATGCATTCAGACATGGTATCATCATAACAAAAGGCTAGATCAATTATCTAGACGGTTGCTCCTGTAACTACTCAAAAGTTTACTGCATCTCTTCAGGAGGAATGTACAAGAACACCTGTTCAATGTACTTGTACCTACACTACGGCTATCTGTACCATTGAAACACTGACGCCACCTCACTTCGTCAAGGTCTATGGAAATGGTAAAAGCTACGAATGAACCACGCAAGTATACGTTAATTAGAAATATATTAATATGTGTGGGGCATCCATTTCTGAATCTGACGATTTTCATTTTTTACATAACTGATATTTAGATCTTAAATTGCCTACCAGCTTGTATACGGCATTCAGTGTTCTAGAGTCAAATCCTACGAATGTGATACAGTATGTATTTCAACGCAGCGTTAAATATCGTGTTTTCAGGAGTACATTCAGCATTACTGGGTACTACAAGTAGACTATACGGACGACAGAGATATGTACAGAGGACGCAAGTAGTGAATAATGATGTAAATTGATGTCCGTTTTCAGCAAAACATAAGCAGTAAATTCTCGTTTACATTTTTAATCTAATAAAGTACATTTATTGGTACAGTTTCTAGCAACAAACCCACCATGTATTTTGTAGAATACTTATCTCGTGTGAAAGAAGGAATTATTGTGGTTAAGTGGGGTCAATCCTATGAAGAATTCCAATCTTGATGTGGTAGTTCCATGGTTTAGATAGTGTTACTGCTAACGACATAATATATAAAACAATATCTAAGTAAATAATCCTTTTGCATCTACGTCAACATCTACATGATAACTTCGCAATTCAGAAATAAGTGCCTGCCACAGGGTTCACCGAACCACATTCAAGCTATTTCTCTAATGTTCCACTTCCGGGCAGCGCACGAGAAAAACGAATCACAGTGTTTGGTTTGCTTTTCTCACAACATTCTCTTTGTGACCATTCCAATTTAAGTGATTCATAATTTTAAATACAAACATTTTAGGGTAAACTTTACAGTGAGTGTTACTGATATTGAATGGAAAAACAATTTTACTTACTGTTACCAGTCAGGAGTTGAGGGACATGAAAGGGAAGCAGTGGTTGGGAAGGGAGTAAGACAGGGTTGTAGCCTCTCCCCGATGTTATTCAATCTCTATATTGGGCAAGCAGTAAAGGAAACAAAAGAAAAATTTGGAGTAGGTATTAAAATCCATGGAGAAGAAATAAAAACTTTGAGGTTCGCCGATGACATTGTAATTCTGTCAGAGACAGCAAAGGACTTGGAAGAGCAGTTGAACGGAATGGACGGTGTCTTGAAGGGAGGATATAAGATGAACATCAACAAAAGCAAAACGAGGATAATGGAATGTAGTCGACTTAAGTCGGGTGATGCTGAGGGTATTAGATTAGGAAATGAGACAAAGTAGTAAAGGAGTTTTGCTATTTGGGGAGCAAAATAACTGATGATGGACGAAGTAGAGAGGATATAAAATGTAGACTGGCAATGGCAAGGAAAGCGTTTCTGAAGAAGAGAAATTTGTTAACATCGAGTATAGATTTAAGTGTCAGGAAGTTATTTCTGAAAGTATTTGTATGGAGTGTAGCTATGTATGGAAGTGAACCATGGACGGTAAATAGTTTGGACAAGAAGAGAATAGAAGCTTTTGAAATGTGGTGCTACAGAAGAATGCTGAAGATTAGATGGGTAGATCACATAACTAATGAGGAAATATTGAATAGGATTGGGGAGAAGAGAAGTTTGTGGCACAACTTGACAAGAAGAAGGGATCGGTTGGTAGGACATGTTCTGAGGCATCAAGGGATCACCAATTTAGTATTGGAGGGCATCGTGGAGAGTAAAAACCATAGGGGGAGACCAAGAGATGAATACACCAAGCAGATTCAGAAGGATGTAGGTTGCAGTAGGTACTGGGAGATGAAGAAGCTTGCACAGGATAGAGTAGCATGGAGAGCTGCATCAAACCAGTCTCAGGACTGAAGACCACAACAACAAACAACCTTGATCGAATCGGATTTGTATACCATCTATTTATTCCAACGCATGTTGTATTCAGCACCTCAACGAAAGTTCTCCACAATCCCTTAAAACTTACTCCGAAATAATAATGCTGTTATGATGTATATTCTTTGTACTTTGTGATAATGTTTCGATTTGATATATGTTCTTTGCACCTAATAGTTTCTGGGCGCTATTTTTGTTTACAGGATATGACGGTTTACATGTCATGTGTTACGACGGTGCCAGCCGGAGTGGCCGAGCGGGTCTAGGCGCTACAGTCTGGAACCGCGCGACCGCTACGGTCGCGGGTTCGAATCCTGCCTCGGGCATGGATGTGTGTGATGTCCTTAGGTTAGGTAGGTTTAAGCAGTTCTAAGTCCTAGGGGACTGATGACCTCAGCAGTTAAGTCCCATAGCGCTCATAGCCACTTGAACCATTTTGTTACGACAGTGTAGTAACCTGTGACCACTGGAGGTATCGTGTTTTGTTTTATGTTCACTGTTAGATATACGTTTAGTTTTTAGTAAAAACAAGAAGCCCAAACCGTTCGGAAATAGTGTTTTGTTTCCCACTAGGAAATGTCATAATTTCCTCCAAAATCTTGCTGTACACACACATATGTCATACGAACAAATCTAAATCCACCGGGTGTTGGAGGTTTAAATATTCGAAACGCATCGTCGAAATAAGTAAACAGTGACTGATAACACTGAACTTGTTGGTTCATTCGTTATTCGTAATCCGTAAGTATTTAATAGAGTATGCAGTATTTCGATTTGTATGATTTATCGTGTAACCGAGCGGATTCCATTCAGTACACGCGTGGATGAGGTTACATTTTTCCGATATTTAGAGCTAATTATACTATTAGTACCATACAAATATCTTGTCTAAATCATTTTCTAGTTGGTTTCGAACATCTGTTGACTTTACAAGACAGTCTAAAAGAGCTGTTAAGATTGTGTCCTACATCGCTCATGTAGATCAGGAACAGCAGAGGTCCTGTAACGCTTCCTTGTGGAATACCATATATTACTTCTGTTTTACTTGATAACTTTCTGTCAGTTAATAAGAACTGTGATCATTCTGACAGGCAATCGTAAATCCAGTCGCACGGCCCAGACGATATAACATAGGCACGCAATTTGATGTTGCTCGTGAGGAACGATGTCAAAACCCATCTGGAAACCTAAAATTGTGGAATCAGTTCGACATCCCCTGTCGATGGTACTGATTATTCCGTGAGAATAAAGAGCTAATACTGTTTCATAAGATCGATATTTTCTGAATCTGTGTTGGCTGTTTGTAAATAAATTGTTTTCTTCGGTTAATTCATAATGTTGAATACCCAAAATCCTATTGGAAATCAGCGTTAGTGATACGGGTCTGTAATTTAGCGGATTACTCCTATTTATTTTCTTGGATATTGGTGTGATTTGTGCAACTTTCCAGTCTTTAGGTGCAGACCTTTCGACGAACGAGCGGTTGTATGTAACTACTGCGTATGGAGCTACTGTATCAGCATAATGTGGGAGGAACCTAATTGGTAAACATCCCCGACCGGAGGCCTTTAATAAGTGATTCAAGGTGCTTTGCTACACTGAGAATATCTGCTTTTAAGCTACTCACGCTGGCAATTGTTATTGATTCGGATTCTGGAATATTTGTTTCGGCCTCTTTGGTGAAGGAATTTCGGCAAACTGTATGTAGTAACTTTGCTTTAGTGGCACTGTCATCAATAACACCTCTATTGTTATCGTGCATATTACATGAAGGTATTTATTACATGTTGCCACTGGTGTACTTTACATACGACCAGAATATCTTTGGTTTTACTGCCAGACTTCGTGGAACTATTAAATGCATCTCGCATTAAGTTCGAGCAATATTTCGAGGTTCTGTGAAGTTTCGTCAAACTTAGGGATTCTGCGCCCTTTTAAATTTGGCACGGTTTTTTCGTTGCTTTTTCAGCAGTATTCTGCCCTGTTTTGTGTACAATGGGTGACCATTACCACCTCTTATTAATACTTTTGGTATAAATCTCTGAATTGCCGGCGATACCATTAGTAATTTTAAGCTCGTTCAGATTGTTCGAGAACAAGTAAGCCCTGTGTCCCAACAGCAGAGTCCTCCTTGTGGTTGATACAGAGACACGTCATTTCAAATTATATATACGATATTGTGTATTTTAAAAGCTGTTGTCGTTACAGGAGTGAGCGCAGTCATTTTCATTAATATCTACGAATTCGTTAGCTTTATTGGTAAAGTAATCATTGTGTACCGTTGACACCCTAGTCAGATAGCAGATTTCAACTATGAGTGTATGAAGTGTGACAAACAAACCAGAAAACTTAAAATCTGATTCATTAGAACTAGAAATACAATCCGCTTCATGAACAGTACCATTATTATACAGCTGATAGTCAGTGGTTGACTCTTAGAGAGTTCACACATGACCTGGAGAGCCGTACATTCATGTTATGTTTTAACTGCTGGGCTCCTGATTAGCCTATGTGGTCCGGTCATAGACTTCATGCAGTGAATGAGCAGTTAATGAAATACGTAAACGTCAAACCGGTTTAAATTTTCGCTCTTTAGTTGTGTGGAATGTGTTGGCATATGAGGGAGCAATCTGTTTATTAGCTCAGTCATTATTTGCCAGCAGTTTGTAGATTATCGATTGGCTATCATTTCAGGCGATATTTATATAGCTAACCTGATTAGCATTTCTCAGATTCTAGAGCATAAATTTTACTTGTTCACTATCTGGAGTGTAAGCAGTATGCCAATTGAAGGGCTCATAAGGTAAGTGGTGGGTTGATTGGCCAAATGAAAATACTGTTAACAGTTAAGTATGAGTTTTATTAACTCCAGTACATGACATAGCAAGTCAAGCAAGCCTCTCTCCATTCTCCTTAGCTAGAGTTGCCACATGGGCGGCAGTTTTTACACTGGCTGTCGAGCCGATCCCCTATGATGGTGATGGAAGGCCTGTAGTAGGTCATCAGATTTTAGAGGTCACGTCCACGGACGTTAGTCGGACGCTGGATTCTTCGCCCCCGGTGAAGTACTTACAGCCCCTCGCTCTACTCTCTTAACTATAGCGGTGAGTGTTGATGGCTGTGGGCGGGGTATGTCTCGCTGCCATCTGGCAGGAGTTGAATGGCAGCTGGGACAGTGGCGCCAAGTCACACTAGGAACTCAGCGGTGGCGGCAGCAGCAGGCACGGATGGCAGGTCGACAGAGCTGTTCCATCCAAGTCCTGTGAACGACTTAGTGCTGGCAGCAGTTGCGGCCAAGTCTTAAACCCATTAATGCTGCTGGCGATGCCAAGTTGGCTCGCTGTCTGGTGTAGGTCTGGGGTCGTGGTGGTGCATCTGGTTTCTGGCGATGGGAAGTGACTCCTACGTCAAATTCCAGAATTATTTCTATGCCTATGGCCTGCATGTGTTTCACTAACACCTAACACTTAATCACATCCACTATAAAAACTGACTTGTCCTGTTGTGGTGACATCGCTCGGTGTGTGGAGCAGTTTACTATTGCGCTGTGCTATCCTTGCACCGCAGTCCTCTGCGTGTCTGTTACATGACCCACATGCAGTCACATTGTCGGCTTACAGCTTGTGGCTGCTAACATAGCACTCAATGAGAGGTTTCGCACTACTTCTTATTACTTTTTCTAAAGACATATAACTTTTGCTCCAAGACTGGTTAGCGACACTAAATAGCTCTGTCACTGGCTGGATGTGAGTGTTCTGAGACGTAGCGAAACTTGTACTTTAATTCTGCTAATACTCTATTTCCGTAATGATGAATTGGATTGGAGAATGGGCACGTCTCACAGCAGGCCGTGCATTGCCTTTTATAACAACTGTTGTTTCTCAAAGCCGACACTGATATTCCGTTGCGATCTCTGCTCCTGAAGTAGTGTAAGATTTCCACACAGATATGAACTAGTTAGCCACGGTTCCCACGCTCTATCAAAGCCAAAACGTCTCATTTCATCAAATTACCCATCGTCTTGTTTATTAAGCCTTCATTTATGTTCAGCTCTTCCGTCATTGTTCCGTCGCCATGGTAATTCATTTTCTGCTCGCTCATGAGGCAGTACTCGGTGACCGTTAAATTCTTTCTTTAATGAGAAGCAATGTCGGTGCTCTTTACATCTTCCTTGTATAGCTTTTATAAGTCTCACCCCTTTACAAGAGCTCACCAGTTGGGGCGCTGTAGAAGTTGTATAACTGGTGCCAGGTGGTTGTGAGACGTCCACCGCTAAGTTATGACTCAGAAGTGGTGTGATGTGCCAGCTGCTTTTGTGGAATCAGCGCAGTAAGACGGGTCAACGCAGAGACATAACAGACTGACGTGTCTGTGACCACACCGTGAATGATGCAAGGCGTCGACCGAACTGACAGCCCAATGTGGCGTTAAACCCGCAGTGTTTGGAGTTCGTAGTTTCGAGTTGAATGTGCTTCTGTGCTAGTCAATAAAATTTTCAGGGTGTTATTGTTTACCCTTAAAGGTCACCTGGAACAGTGACCCAAACGTCGGTAGCTTTACATATTGACAATGCGGTCACAAACCCAGAAAGATTTTGTACACTGTGACAGTGGCCGCGGAAGACTACATTTATATATTTTTTACCGTCTCATGACTTAGGCTCACTCAAGCGGATTACAGTGAACATTAATCATTTTGGTTAGGACCGTTTCACACTGGGACACTGGTGACGGTCGCCAGTGACGGTCACCAGTGACTGTGGTGAACGCTCCTGGATCACAGGTGCCCGACACCGCAGGTATTGCCAACTGATTAGTTAGTGAAATGGGCTCGTACAGGGGTGGCGACTAAATTCCGCTAGCGTTTTATTGTCCGAAAAATATGGTACTAAATTTGAAAAAAGAACACATAACTTACCAATTTTGCTGTCCTCAACCATGATCTCATTCAAATCAGGCAATAACTTCGTTATAATTTCTTGCTACACATTCGTTTTCATCTCTTGGTTTCTATAGCCATCACTTTTCACATCCCAAACAATTGGACGACTTTCTACATCACTTATAAAATCTTCCGTGCTAATCAGATATAAACTCATGGCTACAGTATGTACAGTACATTACACAATGAATGTTTTTCGTCACTGTTTGAGAAATGACTGCCTGTCGGTTGCCAAATCTACAGCGCTGTGTCTGTGATCTGTGTCTCAGTGCGAACAGTCCAATTGAAACTAATGCATGTCCGGCGGTGACTACTATGGACTCAGTGACCTTGTCCGTCACATGTAGCGAGGGCGAGTCACTGCTGGGTCACAGTGGCTCGGTGAGGCAGTGTAGTGTCCTGGTGTGAATGCTCTAATTCAAACGAATGTGTCTCTGTTGCTGGTCAACGTCGCTGGTGACCGTCGCCAGTGTCCCAGTGTGAAACGGGCCTTATTTCAACAATGCTGGTGGCCAAGTGTTGCCCTTTCCAAATTCGTTATAAGTATAGTCCCAAAAGACAACAGTCGTGTTCAAAGGGCCACACGCATGCATTGTTGGTTTGAGAAACACCAGAACTTCGACTAGGCCTCTGAATCACCCCATCTTCAACCTACTGAAAACTAGACTATTTCGAACAGCACGTGAAACGTAACTGTCAACACTGCCTTCTTCAGCTGGTGTGACATGTACTGCTGCGTTTCTAGTTACAGCTGACAACTGTGCCACATCACACGCCCTCAAACATAAGGCGGACCGATTTATCCTCTAGGCCAGAAATGAGCTTCATTTTCGCTCATGGTCCTACAGTCACCGACGAAGTCCTTTTCCACGCCATCTCTCAAGTTAATCACCGGAGGCGATAGACAAAAAAAGCCGACAGCTGCAGAGAGGTGGCAGACAGAGGAAGGATAGGAGGAGCGCTGATTACCTGTAGGAAGTGGCGGGACCCGGCACGGCATCCACAACGGAGATTAATAGCCGCGCGCACCAGGCGGATGGAGAATCCCAGGAGCAGCTGGGATGGACAAGCCTGCTGACACATCACGTCTGCGTGCACTGACTGCGAGTTACGCTGCAGAGACTGAATGTGTATATACACACACACACACGCACACACACACACACACACACACACACACACACACACACACATACATGATAATGTCAAGCAAGAGCCCGTGGTTTGTAGCAAATAACAGATAGCGTAGAGTTGGTAATACACGGTCTTCAATAACCTGGTTTCCTTTATTAAAGAATAAAAACAGTCTTGGTCGCGAAATTATTTAATATATTTAATATCAATGACGCGTTATACACTTTTGAGGCACATCGGATGGTATAAAAGGGTGAAACGCGTCATTAATACTAAATAATTTCGCAATCAAGACTGTTTTTATTCCGAAATAATTCTAAGGTGGTTGCTGTAACACCCTGCCACAAAGAAATGGAATAATTTTTCGTTTCCTTTGGTTGTACAGATACACTACTGGTCAAAAGTGGAAAAAGATAATGCATTCGGACAGGCAAGTTTTGCCAGGTTACTGCCAGCACTATAGCTGTCAACGTGGATACCACTCAGCCTTACACATTACCAGCCCAACACCTATACTTTGTGAGACTACGGTTGAGCATTTAGCATACCCCTGAGACGCTAACAAGGTCTCAACCCGGCGACTTCACGGTTAACAGATCGCTCATCATATAATCATGTAAGATATTAAGAAAAAAGCCTCGCAATGAAAACGAATAATCATCTGAATTTAAACATTGGTGGCCCAATTAAACATAAAATTTGGGTACTACAGTTCAAATAGGTAATGAGAACGGAGTTTCATCGAACTATGAAATCCTTTTCGTTACTAAACTGCTTTACCTATATCCCAGTCATTAAACAGACAAACAATTAATAATAAAATGCACAAAGGTTCGCCGGCCGTAGTGGCTGTGCGGTTCTAGGTGCCACAGTCTGGAGCCCAGCGACCGCTACGGTCGCAGGTTGGAATCCTGCCTCGGGCATGGATGTGTGTGATGTCCTTAGGTTAGTTAGGTTTAAATAGTTCTAAGTTCTAGGCGACTGATGATCTCAGAAGTTGGGTCGCATAGTGCTCAGAGCCACAAAGGTTCAAATGAGCAATGAAGAAAACACGATAAGACGTTGCCACAGGTGGATAGAATTGGGAACTAACTGATACAATTAACTAGGCAGACGTATACGCCCAGTGATTGCGGAATTAGTCAAGAGACTAATGACAAGATGCCAGAAGATTACATGTAAGAACTAAGTTTCGTGTCTAAGCCCATGTTGGGTTCGACTAGCAGACTGCGTAAATTTATTTAGAAAACTATAACTCTGACACGTAACAAAAAACTGCGTGGTCCGCTCGTTACGGCTCTGGCAAATATGGCTCACTCATACCATCAGTCTATGACTCTGAAGCTGGGGGTGGCTACAGTAATTGCTGAAAGTTGTAAACTCAGTCCTGGCTTCTATGGTCACCTCTAGGACAACGTCTTCCCTCTCTGCATCTCTAAGGTGAACTCTTCAATATCTTGTTCTGATTGGGCCTTTACTAGTTATTTTAGGTCTGGTTCACGCCAGATGAAAACTCGGTGAGAAACACTGTTCAGACTACACCTGGACTCGTCCGTGAACATAACCTTGGACCACTGTTTCAGTGACCATGTACTGTGTGCTTGACACCAGGCTTTACGGGCTCTCCTGTGACCAGTAGACAGTGGAATGCACCTTTCAGGTCTCCGGGCGAATAAACCATGTGTGTTCAGAGGTCTGTAGACTGTGTGTCTGGAGACAACTGTTCCAGTGGCTGCGGTAAGGTCCAGAGTAAGGCTACCTGCAGTACTCCGTGGCTGTCTGCAGGCACTGATGGTGAGATATTGGTCTTCTTGTGGTGTTTTATACTGTGTACGTCCCATACTATAGCGCCTGGACACGTTTCTTGTCTGCTAGAATCGTTGCCATAATCTTAACATCACACTTTTCAACACACATGAGCCGTGGTAAAAATTGCTGTTTTGAAGGGCGCGCCGCAGCGCGTAGTGTGAAGCAGTCGCCCTTCGTTTCTGTGGCAGTCGCAGCTTTGGTGTCTCCCTCTGGTGGGAAAGGGGAAAGGTTGCCTGTTCACGTGCATTTAAGTGGTGCTATGAGCTCGCCAGGGGGAGTGAAGTCAGTCTGGGGTCAGTCTCTCGTCCGCATTTGTTAGGCAGTTAGTGTCTGTCTGTCGTTCGGAGTGCTAGTATGTCTTTCGTTCGGATCAACCTTTAAAGCCGGCAAAATGAGAGTCTTTCCACTCCGCCAGTAAGAGAACTCAGCGAGTGGTCGCCCTGTCGGAGCTTAGCTCCTGCATCTTAGTCTGCGCGTTAGGCCGCCAGTCTGCTCGAGTTTTGCTCAGGCAATGGTCATTGGCGGTTGGATCGATCGATTGGTCGGTCGCGCACTGAGACACAAGATGACTTGTCCGATTTGAGCGTCGGCGCATGTGAGGTCGCCACGTGAGTCCAGTGGGCCGCGGCGTATAGCGAGGGGTAGTGACTTCGCGGTCGACACGAGAGCAGCAGGAGTCAACCCACGACATCAGTCTGGCCGGTGCGAGCTGCGACGCCGTGAGACGGAAGATTGGCTCGCTTTCCTGCGTTCGTTGAAGCGGCTAGCAGCGGACGGTTCGGGAGAGCGATTTGGGGGTGCTGCGCCAGATCTTATGTTGTTTGATTTACTCTTGTTAAATTATACTTGTTTTCTTGATGAGGTCACCAGCCTTTTTGCTTTGGGGTCTTCCAACCATTCTTCTCCGTTTGCCCACCCGCGGGAAGGTGGTTGTTTATAAATTGGGTGGTCCGTTTTCCCCTTGTGGAGCAGGGGCGGGTTACAGCAACCTAGGGTTCGGGTTGTTCGGTAATCACCCTATCAATCTACCGTACGTTAGTATCTGCCTCTGTCATGATTGTTGGATTTGGTGAGTTAACGAATTTATTGCTTTGTGTGTAACGGCCTAAAACCTGAAATATGATTTGATCTTTGGAAACTTTGATATTATTGCCTATGATCTTGAGAGTCGGTATCTGTGTACGGTAGAGCATCCAAACTATTGTTTGACCAGACTTGTAGAATTTTACACTCCTGGAAATTGAAATAAGAACACCGTGAATTCATTGTCCCAGGAAGGGGAAACTTTATTGACACATTCCTGGGGTCAGATACATCACATGATCACACTGACAGAACCACAGGCACATAGACACAGGCAACAGAGCATGCACAATGTCGGCACTAGTACAGTGTATATCCACCTTTCGCAGCAATGCAGGCTGCTATTCTCCAATGGAGACGATCGTAGAGATGCTGGATGTAGTCCTGTGGAACGGCTTACCATGCCGTTTCCACCTGGCGCCTCAGTTGGACCAGCGTTCGTGCTGGACGTGCAGACCGCGTGAGACGACGCTTCATCCAGTCCCAAACATGCTCAATGGGGGACAGATCCGGAGATCTTGCTGGCCAGGGTAGTTGACTTACACCTTCTAGAGCACGTTGGGTGGCACGGGATACATGCGGACGTGCATTGTCCTGTTGGAACAGCAAGTTCCCTTGCCGGTCTAGGAATGGTAGAACGATGGGTTCGATGACGGTTTGGATGTACCGTGCACTATTCAGTGTCCCCTCGACGATCACCAGTGGTGTACAGCCAGTGTAGGAGATCGCTCCCCACACCATGATGCCGGGTGTTGGCCCTGTGTGCCTCGGTCGTATGCAGTCCTGATTGTGGCGCTCACCTGCACGGCGCCAAACACGCATACGACCATCATTGGCACCAAGGCAGAAGCGACTCTCATCGCTGAAGACGACACGTCTCCATTCGTCCCTCCATTCACGCCTGTCGCGACACCACTGGAGGCGGGCTGCACGATGTTGGGGCGTGAGCGGAAGACGGCCTAACGGTGTGCGGGACCGTAGCCCAGCTTCATGGAGACGGTTGCGAATGGTCCTCGCCGATATCCCAGGAGCAACAGTGTCCCTAATTTGCTGGGAAGTGGCGGTGCGGTCCCCTACGGCACTGCGTAGGATCCTACGGTCTTGGCGTGCATCCGTGCGTCGCTGCGGTCCGGTCCCAGGTCGACGGGCACGTGCACCTTCCGCCGACCACTGGCGACAACATCGATGTACTGTGGAGACCTCACGCCCCACGTGGTGAGCAATTCGGCGGTACGTCCACCCGGCCTCCCGCATGCCCACTATACGCCCTCGCTCAAAGTCCGTCAACTGCACATACGGTTCACGTCCACGCTGTCGCGGCATGCTACCAGTGTTAAAGACTGCGATGGAGCTCCGTATGCCACGACAAACTGGCTGACACTGACGGCGGCGGTGCACAAATGCTGCGCAGCTAGCGCCATTCGACGGCCAACACCGCGGTTCCTGGTGTGTCCGCTGTGCCGTGCGTGTGATCATTGCTTGTACAGCCCTCTCGCAGTGTCCGGAGCAAGTATGGTGGGTCTGACACACCGGTGTCAGTGTGTTCTTTTTTCCATTTCCAGGAGTGTATATAAGACTGCATTTCATGGGCTTTTATTTAAATGATCATTTTACTATATATAGTTGCCACCCTTTCACCGTAAGACTTCTTTTGGAAGTTAAAATCAAGTTGCATCTTCGGTAGCAAGGTTAATATTTTAATTGTTAGTGTTTTGTACCATTTCCATCCCTCCTACGGGGGGTGCATAGTTTGTGTGGTTGTGTAAATTGTTAAAACTCTTAGTTTAAAGTTATCTGGTTTGTTGCAGATTTGCACCAGTGTAGTCTTTCAGAGGCTGTTGTGAACGGTCGTAATTAGGGCCGTGTCAAAAGGGAGCGGCAGGGTTCACTGCCAGAAAGCTCATACAGTCAAAACTTGTTTCCTTCTACCTCTGAATGAACTGTAACTTTGATATTTAGAGAGTGCTTTCTGATTATAGTTTTAAATCTGGTTCTTTCCAAAAATACTTTTAGGCACTATTAAAGTGAATAAAATTCCCACTTATTAAAAGGAATTTGGTTATGATTTCATCAGTTACTCCCTGGCAACTACTTATTGATGAATCGCTAATAAATAAAATAATTTCTTAAGAATATTGTTTGAAAGTAAATCACGGTTCATTACTGGTAGCAGAGCGTGGTTAGCGTTCTTGCTACTACTCTTTTGAGTAACTGATGTAATTGTAGTTGTACTTACTTTATAATTTTGTAATATTTCCCTTTGGCCAAGTGACTGTTTAGCTGCATGTTTCAGGCTGTCATGGCGGCCAGAGAATGTCCAGGACTAGGCCTGTTGCGCAGAAGTCAACTCTTACATGAGTTGCGTTTTCGTAATATAAACAAACAAGGCACTGTTCCTGAGTTGCTTGCGGACTTAAAAGATGCCATGCTCAATGCGGTCCAAATTTCACCGGAAGTTATTGGTTCCTTACCGACAGCCATCGCAGCGGCGGTGGGAGAGGTCGGTGAGTTCCAACAACATTTAGACTGGTTTAGTGTTGATCAACCGAGTCTCAAGCAGTTAGCTAGAGTACGCGCGCAAATATGGTGTACGTGTTTAACCGGGTATCTGATCTAGAACAAGTTGTTGTAAACGAGGCTGATTGTAAGGTAGTGGTTGAGTTGCAGCGAAAGGTGGCTATGTTGCAGATTAGGTTAACTGGGTTAATCTAGCTCCGAAGAATCTAGTGGGCAGGTCCAAGTCGATCCGGCACGAACAGGAAGCGGACTAAATAACCCAAACCGCGCAATTGAACCTAACCCGTTTGCACTTTTGTTAAAGGATGTAGGAGAATTAAGTGTACAATCGTTAGCAAAGATACAGGAAATTCCGGGGTTACTGGCTTATTTTGAGCAGCATTCTTCTGCTTTTCGAATATCGCACTCCACCCTGTTAGCTCTGCTGTACCCGTTAGCAAAGGGAAAGTGTAACGAATTAATTTCTAGAGCTCTTTCGGAGGGGTTCTCGTTACGACAGACAACTAATAATCACTGAGAGACTCACAGAGGGCTTTAGGAAAATTATAGAATGTCAATGTATTTGGAAGGTGCAGGCCGCTAGGGAAGATTTGTCAATGTATGTGGAAAGGGTAAGGGTAGCTTCGCAGGCCTTGCTAAGTGATTTGTCAGAAGAACAATTAATTGCAGTAGTTTTGGAAGGGATGGCGGCTGCTGATAAATTTTATTTTCAAGTCACCCCCGAAGACCTAGGAAGAACTCTGTTGTTACCTCTGCTTCTGCGCTAACGTTAAGCGAGGACTCTAGGAATGTTAGTGTATTGGGACAAGCGAAGGAAAATTTTGAAGTGAAGAGAGATCGTCCAAGTAGTAATTATCGAGGCGTACACAGGTAATATTTTCGATGTGGGGCTAATACGCATTTGGTTAGGAGTTTTCCGGTTTTACGTGGGGCAAGAAGTACTAAGTGACATAAGGGCAGGCGGCACGTTTCCAGGAGTAACTTACTGTTTAGCTAGGGGCATGCCGTAGTTGCTGATTCCCGGTTACGTCGACCTTATGTTTGTCTGAGTTTGAAACAGGAACCCCTCTGCGCCTTATTGGATACGGGTAGCACTTATTCCTTGCTTAATGAGGCTTGGTTTCTGGAATTTGGCAATCTTACCAGGCTCAAACCTGAAAAGATCCCGCTTCGGGGATGTCGTATGGCCAATGGCCAGGTGTTCCCTCTGGCGGAGTGGGTTAAGGGTAGCGTCTCGGTAGGACGGTTCTCCTGGCCTTTGCTATCGTTGCTAGCCTGCCGGTAAATATGGTGCTGGGTTGTGATTTCATTTCTAAAACACAACTTGTTCTGGATTATTCAGGGGGGAAGTTTTTTTTTAATTTGCGCCAAGTCAGAAGTTCGGATTTTGTGAATGTCGAGCGGCGGTGTCATCCATGCCTTCCCTCCTTGTCGGTCACTACTATCGATAATGTCAATCTTGATCATCTTTCCCCGAGTCAGGTTCACCAGGTCAATCAGTTACTGGAGACTTTTCCTGAGTTATTTTGCGATAAACTTGGAGTAACGAATAAATTAGAATATCATATTCGTTTGACTGACAATATTCCGGCTAGGCAGTCCCCATACCGTCTTTCACCACCTAAGATGAAAGTATTGCAGGAGAAGGTACAGGTCCCTCGACTTCTCCGTATGCCTCTCCGATATTCTTGGTACCGAAGGATCAGGGTAGCGATTTCAGGGCGGTGGTTGATTATCGTCGTTTGAATGAGGAGGTGGTGTTGGAATCAGTTCCGCTGCCTGATCTATACAATTCCTTTACTTGGTTTTCAGGCGCGTCTTGGTTCACCGTTCTTGATTTAAATCGAGCTTATTATCAGATTCCGTTGACCGAGGAGTGTAAACATGTTACAGCGTTTTGCACCGATTGGAATCTATTCTAATTTAACCGGGTACCATTTGGGCTGGCTACCGGAGCTGCTGTGTTGACTCGTTTGTTAGATACTATACTGGGTGAATTTAAATTGCGTTTTGTGTGTAACTATTTGGATGACCTTGTGATATATAGTAAATCGTTTGAAGAGCATTTCAGTCATTTATATCAAGTATTTACTAAGCTTCAGCTGGCTGGCTTAACCGTTAAACTCTCGAAGGTTACACTTGCGAGGCCACACATTTCGTTTCTAGGCCATATTGTTTTAGGCGGTGAGGTTCGGATCGATAAAGAGCTTACTATAGCCTTTCGCGCACTCCCACCTCCTACTGATAAGCGGGGAGTCGCTAAGTTTATTGGTATGGCAAATTATTTCAGGAGGTTCGTTCCAAATTTTGCGGCCTTAGCTGCCGCTTTGACTGAGCTTCGTATAAAACGAGTTAAATTTACTTGGGGTCCCAGCCAGCAGGCGGCTTTCGAACAGATCAAAACCGCCATCGCTAATTCACCGGTGCTTCGGGTGCCTGATTTTGATAAGCCTTTTATAGTTAAGACGGACGCGTCGAGTGCGGGTGTGTGAGCCGTCTTATTGCGAGAATGGCAAGGTCAGCGGCAACCTTTGGCCTATGCCTCACGCCGTTTGAACGATGCTGAGGCGAAATACTCAATTTACGAATGTGAGGCCTTGGCGGTCCTATTTGCATTAGAAAAATTCCGGTTTTACCTTGAGCACAAACCTTTTTTGCTGGAAACGGATAACAAAGCCTTAAGTTGGGTTTTGGCTATTCCACGCAAGACCGGTCGAATCGCCCATAGGGCCGTGACGTTCTCAGCCTTTAAATTTAGGGTTAAGCATATCAGAGGTTCTCAGAAAGTGGTGGCTGATGCTCTCAGCCGTATGTTTGACCAACCATCTGATAGTTCGGAGGAGCAGCATCAGGGTCCACTTCAGGGGCAACCTTTGGTTTTGAGGGAGGTACCTCAGACGTCAAGAAGAATATAATAATTCCAATCCCAAAGAAAGCACGTGTTGACAGATGCGAAAATTACCGGGTGCGTGAACGATGCTGAGTCACGGTTGCAAAATACTAACGCGAATTCTTTACAGACGAATGGGAAAACTAGCAGAAACTGACCTCGGGGAAGATCAGTTTGGATTCCGTAGAAATATTGGAACACGTGAGGCAATACTGACCCTACGACTTATCTTAAAAGATAGATTAAGGAAAGGCAAACCTACGTTTATAGCATTTGTAGGAGAAAGCTTTTGACAAAGTTGACTGGAATACTCTCTTTCAAATTCTGAAGGTGGCAGGGGTAAAATACAAGAAGCGAAAGGCTATTTACAATTTGTACAGAAACCAGAGGACAGTTATGAGTCGAGGGACACGAAAGGGAAGCAGTGGTTGGGAAGGGAGTGAGACAGGGCTGTAGCCTCTCCCCGATGTTATTCAATCTGTATATTGAGCAAGCAGTGAAGGAAACAAAAGAAAAATTCGGAGTAGGAATTAAAATCCATGGAGAAGAAATAAAAACTTTGAGGTTCACCGATGACATTGTAATTCTGTCAGAAACGGCAAAGGACTTGCAAGAGCAGTTGAACGGAATGGACAGTGTCTTGAAAGGAGGATATAAGATGAACATCAACAAAAGCAAAACGAGGATAATGGAATGTAGTCGAATTAAGTCGGGTGATGCTGAGGGAATTAGATTAGGAAATGAAACACTTAAAGTAGTAAAGGAGTTTTGCTATCTGGGGAGCTAAGTAACTGATGATTGTCGAAGCAGGGAGGATATAAAATGTAGACTGACAATGGCAAGGAAAGCGTTTCTGGGCGAGATAATTAAATTACACTACACGCAGTAGACGAGCTCTGAACTTGCCCTTTGGAGATATGCTATCGCTATGTTTTTATAGTTATTCAGTTGAAACTTCTCACATCTTTATGATTATAGCGGATCTCCCTTCTACTTAAATTTAAACATCCTAGCTTTATTTATTCGCCTACATAATCTATCTTGCTTCCTTAATTTTTAAGATAAAAACCAGAAAACATGAATTTCAACTAAAATACTGTTTTTACTAAATTATTATGCAAAAGGAATCTAAATATAAATTTTTAAGTTTCTAGCTCTTTTCTGTTGTGCCAATGATTTTTACAGAAAACGTCCAAATTTCGAAAATGGTTAAAGTTATTGAACTGATACTCAACACATATTGATTTAGTATTACTCCTGACATGCTAGAAACGTTTCAGGTTATTTACTTGATTTTTAAAGTACTGCGCAACATTTATGATGTCAGAGCTAGTTCCAGCGGACTGCCTGGCGCACAATGGAAAGACTGATGTGAATTTTATAAGGCGTGAGTAGGCTGCTTCCCTACAAAGGGATCACCAATTTAGTATTAGAGGGCAGCGTGGAGAGTAAAAATCGTAGAGGAAGACCAAGAGATGAAAATACTAAGCAGATTCAGAAGGATATAGGCTGCAGTAGGTACTGGGAGATGAAGAAGCTTGCACAGGATAGAGTAGCATGGAGAGCTGCATCAAACCAGTCTCAGGACTGAAGACCACAACAACAACCTCAGTTGTTTAGTAATCTTGAAGAAAACCAGGAACAGGATGAGGAATTGGGTCCCATCAAGCAGCGCATTCGGTCAAGTGAGGTTATTGGAAATTACAGCTTGAGGAAAGGTATCCTATGTAAAGCAGTGGGCCGAGAGCGCCACCCTCGAATTTACCTGCCACTAACATTAATCCAGCCCCGTTTCAGTATTTTTATTACTCTTCGGTGGGAGGTCACTTACGGACATATAAAACGATTCACAAAATTTAGCAGTATGTGACTTGGCCTCATCTGGAGCGCGACGTTAAGAAGTTAATAGCCAACTGTCATCTGTTTCGGGCCGTGAAACCTAGTAATGCCCTACAGCAAGGTCTGTTGTCTTCGGAACGTGAAAATTATCCAATGGATCGTCTTTATATCTATTATGTGGGTCAGTTGCCACATTCCAGTAGAGGAAATATGTGTATTTTGGTGGTAATTAATGCCTTTCCTCGCTTTACTTGGCTTATTCCCAGTAGTAGTTCCAACGTTACTATTTCTCACCTCACTAACATCTTTTCGATCTTTGGGCCTCCTAATTGCTTGGTTAGTTATAATGCTCCTGCTTTTTTGTCAGATAAGATTAAGGCCTTTTGTTTCGGAAATGGCATCAAGCACATAAACACAACACCGTATTACATTGCTGAATGTGTGAATCGCAACCTAAAATCAGCTTTAATAATTTACCATCAAGTTAAACAGAGTAAGTGGGATACTAACTTGCCCTGGATTAATTTTGCGTTTAACACTGCGGTTCATGAGGCATTGAAGACTACTCCGTCCTCTCTCTTATTGGCCTATTCTATCAATTCGCCTTTGTCTAACTTATGGCGCGTCCAAGACTTACTTCCCGCACAGTATCCCCGGGGTTAATTAGAAGGAACTGGAATCGGGCTCGTCCCAATATAGCGGCTGCTCATGGTCGTCAAGCCGAGCGGCACAACCGCAATAAGCGTCCTTACCAGGGAAAACCAGGGGATCAAGTCTATATTAAGAATATTCAGGGTCGAGGAAGGATGGGGAGGGGGGGGGGGGGGCGAGTAGGGAAGTTCACACAAAGCTTTATAGGTCCATGCACGGTGCTCAGTGTGTTAGGGCCGGTTAACCTGTTAGTCAGACATGATCAGACCGGTAGGGAATATAGAGTCCATTTGAGCCAGGTGGAGTTCGGGCGCCTTCTCTAGTTCGAGGGGAGGAGGTTGAGCCGTGGTAAAAATTGCTGTTTTGAAGAGCGCGCCGCAGTGCGTAGTGCGAAGCAGTCACCCTCCGTTTCTGGCGGTGGCACCGCAGTGGCAATCGTAGCTTTGGTGTCTTCCTCTGGTGGGAAAGGGGAAAGGTTGCCTGTTCACGTGCATTTAAGGGGCGCTATAAACTCGCCAGTGGGTCAGTCTGGGTCAGTCTCTCGTCCCCAGCTTGCTAGTCTCTCTCGTCCGCATCTCTTAGACAGTGTCCGTCTGTCGTTCGGAGTGCTAATATGTCTATCGTTCGGATCAACCTTTAAAGCCGGCAAAATGAGTCTTTCCGTTTCGCTAGTAAGAGAACTCAGCGAGTGGTCGCCCGGTCGGGCCTTAGTTCCTGCATTTGAGTCTGCGCGTTAGGCCGCCAGTCTGCTAGAGTTTGCTCAGGCAGTGGTCATTGGCGGTTGGATCGATCGGTTGGTCGGTCGCGCACTGAGACACAAGATGACTTGTCCGTCTTGAGCGTCGGCTCATGTGAGGTCGCCACGTGAGTCCAGTGGGCCGCGGCGTGTAGCGATGGGAGACACTTTCATGTCTGGTGCACATTGTGACAGTGCCTTGCTTGTAGATTTTGATCCCATGGAAAACAAAGTTCCACCAATTCAATTGTATACCGCAAAAGTTCGGTTTTAGCGTGATGTTTGTCAAGGAAATCAAGTCCAACAATTAGAGAATAAGCCTGACCAACACGTAGCAAGACTTTCACGTCCTTACGAAACCTCTCAGCTCCAGTGCTAAAGTCAAGCAGTGTTGTCGTTAATGACTTCCTGTATTGTCACCTGGCCCCTGTAACGCGTAATGAGGGGACCTGAGTGTCTTCCTACCTAAGAGATCCAGGCTTTCGATTGACGCCTGTGCATCAGTCTCTACCAAATTTTTAGTTTTATGTTTATTGTCATATACTAAGCCTAACAAGCATCATTCCATCCATGTACACCTACGTGCAGATTGTGTCCTACAGGGAATGTTTTCCGATGGGGAATGCATTCCCCTTGGCATTCAGTGGATGCTTCTCCTGCTGATGTTTTGCTGTTCCTTATTTCTACACTCTGGTAATGTCTGTCTTGTCCACATTCGTAGTATTCCGGTTCATGACATTGCTTCTGCAGATGGCGCTTACATCCACACATGTAATATAATATTTCGAGAGCGAGAACCCGACAGTCACTTTGCCCTATAGCGACAATATTAATTTCTTCTATCCGCCTGGCGATCCTAATAGGTGCAGACAGATCAGACGGATTCACCATATAGACTCTGAATGATATGTCAGTGGTGAGAATCTGTAAAAAGACATTGAGAGCCCCATTTCAGCTTCACACAGAATGACACTGTCAGCCTCTGCACTCTGTTTCAACTCATACTTTTGCATACTAGTCTTCCCGATTTTATCCAAGAGGGTCTACAGCTATTCACTGTGCTTTTATGCCAGACTACTAAGTTTATCCTGAAAGATGTCGTGCTATTCTGTTTCCGATAGCACTGATACGGACCGCTAATTAACTGCTGGAATGTCTGTGCCATAGCATCCGTTTCATGATGCAAAATGTATGTTTCAACCATACCTTTAGACAGTATATAGGTCACATTTATACATGTCTCATCCGACCGATTACTCAATTTAGGGATAGCTACGACGTCGTTAATGAATATAGTTACATCCTCCGTTGTTTTCTTCATAAAAGGCGTTATCAAATTACACTAAAGAGCCAAAGAAACTGGTACACCTGCCTAATATCGTGTAGGGCACCCACGAACACCCAACAGTGCCGCAACAAGACGTGGCAGGGACTCGGCTAATGTCTGAAGTAGTGCTGGAGGGATTTGACACCATGAATTCTGCAGAGCTACCCATTAATCTGTAAGAGTACGACGGGGTGGAGATCTCTTCTGAACTGCGTATCGCAGAGATGTTCAATAATGTTCATGTCTGGAGAGTTTGGTGGCACAACGGACATTAATGGATGCAGGTGATCGGACAGGATGCTTATGTACTTGTACTCCATTCGAGTCGTATCTAGACGTATCAAGGGTCATAAATCACTCCACCTGCACATGCCCCAAACTATTACAGAGCCTCCACCTGCTTGAGCAGTCTCCTGCTGACATGCACGGTCCGTGGATACATGCGGTTGTCTCCATACCCGTACATGTCCATCCGCTCACACCGCGCGGGGTAGCCGTGCGGTCTAGAGGAGTCTGGTCACGGTTCGTGCGGTTCCCCCCGTCAGAAGGTCGAGTCCTCCCTCGGACATGGGTGTGTGTGTTGTCCTTAGCGTAAGTTAATTTAAGTTCAGTTAGTGTGTAAGCCTAGGGACCGATGACCTCAGCAGTTTGGTCCCGTAGACCTTACCACAAATTTCCAAATCTTTCCATACAATTTGAAACGAGTCGTCCGACCAGAAAACATATTTCCAGTCATCAACAGACCAATGTCGGTGTTAACGGGCCCAGGCAAGGCGTAAAGCTTGTTTCGTCTAGTCATCAAGGGTACACGAGTGGGCCCTCGGCTCCGAAAGCCCATATCGATGACGTTTAGTCGAATGGCTCACACGCTGACACTTGTTGATGGCCAAGCATTAAAACCTGGAGCAATCTGCGGAACGGTTGCACTTGTTACGTTGAACGATTCTCTGCAGTTGTCGCTGGTCCCGTAATTGCAGGAGCTTTCTCCGGCCGCAGCGATGTCGGAGATTTGATGTTTTACCGGATTCCTGATATTCACGGTACACTCGTGAAATTGCCGTAAGGGAAAATCCTCACTTCATCTCTACATCGAAGATGCTGTGTCTTATCGCTTGTGCGCCGATTATAACACCACGTTCAAACTCACTTAAATCTTGATAACCTGCCATTGTAGCAGCAATAAGCGATCTAACAACTGCGGCAGACACTTGTTGTCTTATTCAGAAGCTGCTGACCGCAGTGCCGTATTCTGCCTGTTTACATATCTCTATATTTGAATACGTATGCCTATACCGGCTTCTTTGGCTCTTCAGTGTAGCTGCTAACGTATCCACAGGAGGAGGGGATACGTTGACTTTGCGTCCCCTAATCCTGGTTGTATCTGCTGGTGAACGGCTTGCAACACTTCTATTTGCCTATGGAATTCCTCACTGTACTGTTCTTGCTGAGAATTAACTGTCAATAACGTGGTTATCTGTTCCGAAAAAGCGGCAACAGTTTCACTTACAGTAGCTTCAACCGTGTCTGACATTTTGTGTATTTTACAAGGGCAGTTACAACATACAGAAAAAAGTGGGAAAAATAATACTTACAATACAAAAGCAAATAAACTTAATGTTTTTGCAGCGTAATGACCCACGGGACTCTGAACAGTCCTGTGCGAAATGACTGAATCCTCTGCGAATAATATGTTGACTGAGACAGTTTTAGTGCATGGTAATTGGTGGCCTGGCAAACTGCAAAATTTACACCTCACTGGTATTATACGCTTTTTACAAATCCCTTTAAAATATGACGCCTCTGCAGGCTCCTTCGGTCTCACAAAGGTGACGCTAAGGTTACGGTGCACGTCAGCATGTCCTACTATGACCACGGCAAAGCGAACACAAAAAGAAGACCAACAGAAAAATGTTCACTCACTGCACTGCATTGTGTCAGCAAGTCCGTACAGGAGACCATAGTTGACGCTGCAGGCGTGGTTCCACTGTAACCAAACTCCCGTGCTGACAGCCAAACCTGACGATTTCTGGTGATCCGGAAAACCCTCGTCTGCATGTGTGCAGGATGCCAAGCTCGGAGTGCGGTATTGTGATCCAGTGACACTCCGGTGGACGTCAATAGTACAGTACAGTGCAGGGTGTGACCACACTAATTTTCGGGTTTTATACAATGCAGAATAGCTTTACTGTGACGCTGAACGGCGGTGGCGGAGCAGAGGTCTGCATGTGTTGCCAGTCCAGCCGGGACACTTAACAACTTGATGCACCATTTCACAGAGGCGTTCTCATGGCCACTGCAGCTTGCGCTTTGGTCGGTGGCCAACAGTTCCACATGGGATTACGGTAGCCATGCAGAACTTCCTCCCTAGCCTCCTAATAGCAAGCGGTAGAGACACATGTAGCTGCTCACAGGTACAGCCAGAGGGCAGCACGAATGCGTCACTCCCGGAAACTGTGAAATGGGAAGCTCACAGGTCATCCTCGGTTGACTCTCAATGGGTCGAGTCTTCATATCAGTGGTATCAAACATGGCAGCACTGGGAATACATGGTATTGCAGACTGACTGGCTAGATGGATAGTATCTTGTAGCTAAGTCATCAATGAACGATACGAGTCACATCAAGGAATAAGAATAGCTTCGATGTTAAATCACTGTAACTTACAATATTGTCATACCAACCTGGAATGTAACTGTCGACCTTGAAATATCTAGACCTGTCTGTTACGTAAACGTAAGTGAGCGTGGAGCTGGGGCCTCCTGTGCGGTACAGCGGTAGCGTGGTGCAAGACTTTCGAGTTGACATCAGTTCAGCGAGCACAACACCATGTTCCTGAGCGCAGAAAATCTCCAACATGGTCGGGAATCAAGCCTGGACGCCTCACATGGCGGGACTGCCACACTGGTAACTCAGCTAAGGAGGTGGACCCCTGGCTGTTGAGACGGCAGAATCAGAATGGTCATGATCAGTTTCAGACATTTCATGTGCGAAACGTCTACCATGATGCAACCTACTCTGATCAGGTCTCTACCCACAGACACGACACATAGCCGCAGTACGATCATCTGGCATAACGGCCGCTGCCAGGAGTCATGATGCCGCAGGAAGACGACCATATACTCCTTGGCATGCTTATGGTATGAGCAGCTAATGCATCACAACTGTGATGACCGTGTTGTCAGGGGTCTCTACCGAAAGGTCACATAACAATTCCGCCGCATCGGATTGGCTACCACGTTGGCTTTTAAGCGCTTATACAGGATGGTCAGAAAATTCAAGCACTTGCACGCGCTAAATTGCGATGAAGCACACTCATGTTGTGGTCTGTGGGTTACCACTTATTGAAATGCTCATGACCAATTAAAACTGTGCCGTTTTCCCAAGTGTTAAATTTAAGATAGGCGAGCAAAAGCCACGTTTGTTCTAAGGACACGTTTGGTGAAACCACCTCTAGCAGGATGCTTGAATTTTCACACGAAACGGCCTGACTGGGTGAATTTAATGCTAGATAACTCGAACAACACAATGTATCCAGTTTTTCCCTAATAATTATTTCTCAGCATAACCTCCCATGTAACACCCTTACAAGCTTTCGAGGCTGTTTCTGACCACTGCATAGTTATTGTGTGCAGAGGCTCGTCAGCGCTGTGGGCAATAGGGCTGTTGAAGGCATTCTTCCCAGTCGGTCTCTCACTACAGAATATAATTTGAGAAATGAGGTCAAACCCAAAAATGGGCCAAAGTTACTTCACCCGAAAAAATGATACAGGGGAAATGAAAGGAAAGGAGAAATATTCAGGTCATCATCAAAGTATTACAAAATGAGAAAGAAAGAGATGTAACGATAGTCGCAGATGGAAGACTGCGGCACAGGAAGGGAAGTAGTTGCTGCAATAGCTAGCAGCCACTTCCTCGCCATGCATGTGTGGGAGCCCACTGAGGTGCCTCCTGAATGAAATCAGCGCTGAATGTGAACGAAAATACTGAGGATTAGAATAAATCCCATTAGTGATAAATTTGATACAAGAATTGCGGACCAGATAGTAGACGAAGATTGGGAGTTCTGCTACATTGGAAGCAACATAACGCATGGAGGACTGCGTAAGGACATAAGAAACAGACTAGTGTAAGCATTCTTGGGCATAGTAAGTCTACTAGTATCACACAAAGCCTTTAGTATGAGAAAAAACCTTATGCGAGTATAAGTCTGGACCTCAGTTTCTTTTTTTGCTTCTTCTTGAGCTTTTGTGTCTCACAGGTACAGACATCACAGGGTTATCAACGGTGCGGCACGGTTAGCTTAAGGGGTGGCACGGTGCCTCTCCTGTCGTCACCCCTTTAGCCCTGGGAAGGAATATGTGATTCCAATTGCCTGCGAGTAGTGTCATTCAAGTGAAAGTGTTTGTGAATCGAGTTGGGACTTGGGTACCAGCCCGTTGTTCACCTGCTGGAATGTGGGAAACCGCCTAAAGACCACATCTAGGCTGACCAACACACCGACCCTCGTTGTTAATCCATCTGGCGGACTCGATCGGGTGAAGGGCATACCTCTCATACCTCCCCATCCCGGAAGTGACACTTTAACACGCACGGTTAACTGGGTGGATTACGTTTGCACCACAGATCTGTGTAGAAGTCAATAATGACTGCGAGAAAAACGGAAAATAAGGGTATAGGAGATATTGAGAAGTAGTCACAAGGTGCTAGACATTTAGAGAATAGATATGAAATAGGAGAGTACTTGGTATTCGACAAAATGTAACACGTGCTACTCTGAGATCTCAGATGAAGAGTTGTAGCACAAGAGAAGTCCTGCTGGTCTCATCAAACCAGTCAGATTAATAATAATGAAAAATATGTCCGTGGTAACCCAGTGGAATGACTGGTAGCGTAAAGAACAACAGAAAGTAAATCAAAACATATGTCCACGATTCCAAGACAAAAAGTCTAATAATTCAATTTTCAAATTACAGTGTTGTCTTTCATTATTTAAAAATGCTATATCACAAAATCTGTAACATTCGCGGAATATTATTATAGCGTATTCTGCCGCATTTTAGATGGCGCATCCTCTCCCTCTTTCATTGGAGAGGAAACCCAGTCTCCCGGGAAACCGCCTGCACTCTTACCTGCTGCGAACTTTCCACCGTACGTGTTGGCGGGATTTACGCGAGGGCCCCTGTAAAAACTTGGGATTGTTTCCGGCCGCTCGTCCGTTCTCTCTGGCCGCGCGGAAACGCCAGCACTTGATGTGTTGGCGGACTTCCATTTTCTTTCCCTGCATAGTCCCACCCCCTGCCTGCCCCACTCGCCCGCTCTCTGGTGAGCCAGCAGGCGCGGCCGCCAGATGCCGGTGACGTCACGGCCAGCGCCATTGTTCTCTGGCTGCAGCAGTTCGCGGACTCTGGCGGCAGAAGCACTTGTTGACAATGGCCTGCGACGGACGCGATAACGGCGGGCTCCGGAGGCCCGCGCGAGTGCCACAGATTGCGCCACGCTTCTGCCGCCGCTCGCTGCGCCACGCAGATCGCGGTCCATCGCTTCTTTTTACCCGACGCACTACGCTAACGTGCCAACATAAAAGGTCCACGAAAAGATTCCACTACGATGTTACTGTACACGTATTACTTCATGCCCATTAATTTTTGTTACGTAGGAAAAGAGGGTAAATTTACAGAAAAGAGGGGAGCATCATATACTGATGCAGACATGTTACTTGATCACTGCGCACTAAATTTTATGGCTGAGTAGAAAAATGATAAATTTTCTTGTAAAATAGCTGAGTACGCGGCATTGTCCGGGTATGTATTTGTTATGTTAGTCCATCTCCTGCTTTGTCGATTTCTACCCCTCCATCCTTCTCCTCCTCCCCTTCTTTATCCATCTCCTCCCTCCCCTGTATCCATCTCCTCCTTCTTCGCCTTTCTATCCATCTCCTCCGCCGTCTCTTTGTCCATGTCATCCTGGTCGCTCTCTCTTTCCAGATCCCCTCCTTCTGTCGATCTTCTCCTGCCTCCCTTACAGTGAATCTTGTCCACCCCCTCCCTCGCCACATCCTCCTCATTGTTCCCCTGTCAATCTTCTTCTCTCCCCTATCTCTAGCCATCTCCTCCTCTTTCCTTTTTTCTGCCCATTTGCTTCTCTCCCTCTGTCCATCTTCCCCCTTTCCGTCTGTCCATCTCCTCCTACACCTTTCTCTGTCGACGTTATCACCCCTACTGCAATAGGAGATCACTGGTTCTTAACCTGGCAGTATTTATTCCCAGTTAATAAGTACTGTGTACCAAGTTTGGTTGAAGTCGATCCAGTGGTTTAGGAGGAGCCTTCGTACACATATGCCATATGTACTTAATGTTTTACAAGTTCAAAAATGGTTCAAATGGCTCTGAGCACTATGGGACTCAACATCTTAGGTCATAAGTCCCCTAGAACTTAGAACTACTTAAACCTAACTAACCTAAGGACATCACACACACCCATGCCCGAGGCAGGATTCGAACCTGCGACCGTAGCAGTCCCGCGGTTCCGGACTGCAGCGCCAGAACCGCTAGACCTCCGCGGCCGGCGTTTCACAAGTATTTGCACACATAATTCACCTTTATCTCTATAGAATATCAGCATTCAGTTTCGTTTTCACGCATCTCAGTGCTTATGACGTCATATCTACTGAACTATGCGTTGCAGAATGACATAATTTAGTAGGTACATTCCGTGGCATATGTGGCTACCGTTTGCGAAGTGCACTGCGAACAAAGTTAGTAGCAAAGAAACGATAAATTTAAACGTCACGCATGATGCCGTAGCTTTACTGCATGCACAGCGAAAACGTAGTCATCGACAAACGTTTTTCTTTTTACCAATTTGTTGGGATTGGCAGTGAGAAGTAGTTTCATAAAGGTTTCAAATTACGTGCAAAATTACTTGCAGTTCACTATGTGCTCTCCTTCTCAAGTAGTGGATGGATAAAGTTGTGGTATTCGCGCGTGTTGGGCTACACTTCTCTTTCATCGCCACCCCACTCATTTGCTACACATCTGGTTCTTACGCCCTCAGTGATTCTTTGCGGACCGTAAGCTATACGTGTACCAAGTTTGGTTGAAATTGGTCCAACGATTTAGGAGGACATGTCGGACATATGCAACTTAGATACACACATCTAATAATATTATGGATTTTAAACATGGAGAAACTGAAAAAGAAAATCAGTCAACCTGTTACAAATAAAGATTTATTGGAGCCCTTCACCTACGTTTCAACAGTTTTAAAATTGTCCTTTTACACCATCCGAAGAAAAAAATTTAAAAAATTTCTGAAACCTATGTCAAGAGTTCCATTGAACCTTTATTTGCTACTGGTTGCCTGATTTCTTTTTCCAGCCTGTCATACTTCACCGCTATACAGCTGCTGGAGTTACAACCATGTTTAAGATCTAAAAATGAAATCATTGGTTGTATAACTGTTTTCCATAATGTCTCTCTCGCTTATTACCACAGACACTGATTGTTTACCCAAAGTCTCTTGTGGGAAAGTAAGATCTTTTGTGGTAAACTCCAGGCAGTATAAGAAACACCAAAGTGTTGAACATTTTGGACCATGTGCTGCTGATTTTCTGCACTCGATACATTTATAAGCACGCCGGCCGACAATTAAGTCTCCTGGAAGACATGGAAGACGTAATACCGCCTCTAGCCTTGGCAAATTCAGCGAAGGAGAGAGTCCACAAATTCCTTCAGGTGCGCCACATGCAGCCGCTCATTGACAGTTTCATCCGTAGAGCTAAGACAAAGGGCACGTTGACTGCCACGTTCCACACAGCGTTCTCAAAAGACGCAGACATTTCCTATGGGCCTGACAAAGTGCGATACGATCTCCGAGTATTTTTCAAAACAAGAATATATGCATGCAGCCCTGTAAACTCGACTGTTGTTATCTTGCAGGCTGGAAGCGTCCACAGCGTACTCATCATGAAGATGTGAAAGAAAGGGTGAGGTTATCATTACAGCTCTTCTCATTTTCTGTGCTTGATAAGAAAAACTAGGGACGAATTCCGCGTTACACGAGACACAGATATATAGTTTTGTCATTACACAAACAGGTGCTACCTTCATTGGAAATTTTCCTTTATTTTCCTTCCGAAAAATTATTTCATGTCAACTCAAAACTTTTTACGTGCGCAGAGAACCGACTATAAGATGTCCAATATTTTACGTAAGCTTACGTATGCTGCGCAGTTTAATACACATGTCATTGTGTTGAGGCATTATATATTGTTTACTTACACTGGCTTTAAAGATTTAGGCATTGTATCTAAAGTAGGAAATAATACAGCTGAATATGACAATAGCTGTGGCAGTCTTGTTTGCTGGAGGGTCCATGACCTCACTTTATCAAAAAATGGCTCTGAGCACTATAAGACTTAACTTCTGAGGTCATCAATTCCCTTAAACCTAACTAACCTAAGGATATCACACACATCCATGCCCGAGGTAGGATTCGAACCTGCGACCGTAGCGGTTTCGCGGTTCCGGACTGTTGCGCCTAGAACCGCTCGGCCACCTCACTTTATCTTTTAAAGGAAAACGTTGTTAATTATAGGATGTAATTTATTCCTTACGAGTGTTGCCCAGAAAGTAATGCACCGCATTTTTTTTCTCAGCCGAAAACAATGCCACTCAGAATGCGAAACGTTACGCATATATTATCCGAAGTCTCATGAGTGAGCGCGCCAAGTTTCCGTCACTTCCGACAGATAGCGTAGCTGCAAAATGGTTTCAAAATGGCGTCTGTAGGTGATGTACGTTACAAGCAAAGTAGCGCTATTGAATTTCTCACTGCAGAGAAAGAAACTGTGGGAATATTGACGAACGCTTCTGCAAAATCTATGGAGCATCTGCTGTCGACAGAAGTACAGATAGTCGCTGGGCTCGCACGGTGAGGTCATCAGAGCGCGGTTCGGCGGAGCTCCACGATTTGCGGCGGTCGGAGAGACCGTCCATGGCTGCCACACCTGACGTAGCCCCCTCGGACTTCCACTTGTTTGCGTCGTTAAAGGATGCCATTCGTGGAAGATATTCTGAGTACGATGAGGAGGTGTTTGACTCAGTGAAGTACTGGCTCCGGCACCAGGACAAGGACTGGTAGCGACAGGGCATACATGCCCTTGTTTCGTGTTGGAGTAAGGCCACAGAACGGGATGGAGATTACGTGGAAAAATAGGATGTGTGGATAAAACACCATTCTTTCGTGTGTGTAATTCTAATTATGTTCAATAAAGAACTATTGAATAAAAAATGTGGCGCATTACTTTCTGGGCAACCCTCGTTTTTGATGCGCTCTTGGCCAATGTCGACTGTAAAGCCATTTTCTAACATAGTGTCACAATGCGGTATACCGCATGGGATATAATATGCAAATCATTTTCTCAGTCCACATGTGGGACCAATTATCAATATTGGCATGTTCTCTATCGTGTATGAACAGAGGGGCTGTAAAATACTGTACGTGGTAGAGCCACATACAGTACAGCTAGATGACAGACTTAACAGCGGTACACCACAGTAACACTTTGCATCTGCTGTGACGACTAGACTTATACCCTCCAGTTACATGTGATACAGAACATGGCATTGTTGATATGTGGTTCCACACTTGTACTGATAAATTAATTAGTTTTTTACGTCTCGTGCGACATGGTGCAGAGCTACAACATATATGTGCTTCAAGATGTCACTGTTGACACTGGGCAAAAGCGAAGCAAATAAAAGGTAAATTACACCATCAACGGTCAACGTTTTCTTTTACGGAATATCATCTGAAAACAATGAGAGATTTTATATTTTTGTCCATTTGAGGCTCATAATCCGAGGAGTATTCAACAACTAAAGCAACATACTTTTGTTTTCGGCCAATTTTGTTTGAAAAAAACGCAGAACTTCTTGTAGCACTTCGTGGCGTATTTCCGCTTCAGCATCCATTGTTTCATGGAAGTTCTGACAGGTGACTGGTGCCTGGAAAGTCCCAAGCAGAGAGCTGTCACTGTGTATCTTTTCGCTGAAAACCAGAGCATCGGAGGTATTCATGGACGCTTGTAGAGTTTGTACGGAGACTTGACAATGAACAAAAGCACGGCGAATCGTTGGGAGAGGTGTCTGTTTTCATCCCAACAAGGTAGCGCAGACGTGTCCGATCTCAAGATTGCCGGCCAGGCACAGACAGCTGGACTCCTCCTCTTCATTCGTACCAAAAAAGTGTAAGCGAACATCAACCTCTCCATGGCAATACAAGGCCCCAAAGAACTTTGCACACCCGAGAGAAGCTCACAAAACTTCATTGAACTGTTCTTCCTCATCCATTCAAGAGCCAAGATCTCGCACTTTCCGACTTCGATCTGCTTGGCCCAAGGAATCAGGCACTTCGCAGGAAGCAGTTCGCGGATGATAAGGTAATTGATACAGCAATACATCAGCTCCAACTTCGTCCAGTAGAGCGGTACTATCCAGGAATACAGGCCGTGTCAGTAAGGTGACGTAAGGACGGAGATTATATTGACAAATAGCATTTTGTACTCAAAAGCGTGGGATATAATATGGTGCACTGGGATTCTGAATAAAACCAACCTGCTTTCAAAAGAAAAATGTGTTTTATTACTTACTGAACGCCCCTCGTAACCACCGTGATAGTTAGCGTGTGACTTAAATTTTTGTTTTCGTTGTAATGGTCATGCCGAGTGCCGTTGGCAAGGGGGGTACACTCAAGTACTGTGAGGTCAATTGAAGAGCTGCTTGGCTGAGGAGTAGGGGCACCGGTCACGAAAACTGACAACGTCCTGGAGAGCGGTGTGCTGACCACATGCCCTTTCGTGTCCGCATCCGGTGACACCTAAGGGCTGAGGATGACACGGTGGACGGTCGATACCGTTGGACCTTAAAAGCCTGTTCCGACGGTATTTTGACGGTTTGTATGGTCTTGCCTCCCTTATTTATGTCGTCTTAACGCACTTATTTATTTCGCTGTTCTCATTTATTGCCGTTACGAAGTAATTTATCTGCAAAACACTAAATTTGTGCTACCATTACAAGTGTTCTTATAGCTATGTTTGTCCATTTGTTTAATTTTCTATGTGATTGGAGAGTGGCGTGTGATTTCAAAGTATTGTCGACATCGTAGATGTTTAGTATCGTGTGTGTGTGTGTGTGTGTGTGTGTGTGTGTGTGTGTGTGTGTGTGTGTGAGACAGATAGAGATAGAGAGGGGGGGGGGGGGGGAGCGATGGAGATGGACATACATAGGGAGAATGTAGGTGGGTTACCATTTGCTGTTTAGGTGGGGGGGGGGGGGGGGTGAGAGTGGGTTGGTTGAGAGGGCTTATTTATGAACGGTGAATGAAAACACTATTGACAGCTGGTAAAAATTGGTTTTGATTGACCGCATTACTGGTTTTTTCACGGCTGACAGCTGCAGTTTCGTGTGCTACCTACACATTAAAGAATTGAAACACAAATTCATATCATATTGCAGTTTTGCGCTATTACAGCTAATTATTCGAAGACTTCTACTTACAAAAATTATTACATTAATTTCTCGTATGTCAGCTCAACTGTCATGTTTAAATAAACTAGACGACCTACAAATAACTGAGAAGGTAGTCCGTGTTATATACTCTAAGCTTGTTGCTGGGCTGATCACACCGACACACTGGCCATTCTTAGCATGAGCAAGAATCTATATGGAAAGGAAACAGTGCTGAAGGCTACAACTAATTTCGAAGATATAGCTCATAACATAGCTAACTCGTTCAGACAGAAGAAGATTGTAGGTACAAAGTAGAATAACCCAGGTAAGTCGCTTTGTTAGCCGCGCGGCATTAGCCGGGCGGTCAGACGCTGCAGTCATGGTCTGTGCGGCTGGTCCCGGCGGAAGTTCGAGTCCTCCCTCGGGCATGGGTGTGTGTGTTTGTCCTTAGGACAATTTAGGTTAAGTAGTGAGTAAACTTAGGAAGTGATGACCTTAGTCGTTAAGTCCCATAAGATTTCACACACACATTTTTTTCGCTTTATTACCTGTCTCAAATGGAACACGGAAGTTTCAGCTTGCAAAAGTAGGTCTTGAATTCTTTGACCACCAGGAAACACTGACTGCCCGGGTAAATCATAGTAGTCACATGGGCGCAGAGTCGCAATGTACACGTGACTAACAGTAAGAACGCTGGGTCGCTCCCTTGCCTAAAAATACAACACTGAATATTCTTTCTTCTAAACAGTTAATGGTAAGAGCAATCAAAGTTTGTCAAAATATTACAAAACTTTAAGTCCAGATGACTATTCAACGTTTTGTGTATACTGTCCCATTTGTATCTAAAACTTTCCACTTCCTCCAATAAATTAAAAACCTTGACTTTCTATCTTCCGTGGAGAATTACAAGATATGCACAAGATTTGTGATACTATGTCCCTCCTCTGTAGGTGCGAGGTTAATGCAGATCTGGATTTTGTTAAATTAAGATGTTCCTGGAAGTTTTACTGAAGGACCTAGCTATCTACCCATGTATTTTCTTGCGGAAATCGTTGCATTTGATCCCGTAAATCTACATCTACGTGATAACTCTGCTATTCACAATAAAACGCCTGACAGTGTTCAATGAACCACCTTCAAGCTGTCTCTCTACCATTCCACTCTCGAACGGCGCGCGGGAAAAACGAGCACTTGAATTTTACTGTACGCACCCTGATTTATTTTATCGTGATGATCACTTCTCCCTATGTAGGTCGGTGCCAACAGAATGATTTCGTAATCGGAGGAGATAACTGGTGATTGAAATTTTATGAGAAGATCCCGTCGCAACGAAAAACAGCATTATTTTAATGACTGCCACATCAATTCACGTATCATGTCTGTGGCACTGTCTCCTCTATTTAGCGATAATACAAAACGAACTGCCCTTCGTTGAACTTCTTCGATGGCATCCGTCAGTCCCACCTTATGCGGATCCCACACCGCACAGCAATACTCCAGGATTGGGCACACAAGCGTGGTGTAAGCAGTCTCTTTAGTAAACCTGTTGCACCTTCTAAGTGTTCTGCCAATGAATCACAGTCTCTGGTTAGCTCTACCCACAACATTATCTATGTGATCGTTCCAATTTGGGTTATTTGTAATTGCAAATCCCTAAGTATTTAGTTGAATTTACAGCCTTCAGACTTATGTGACCTATCGCGTAATAGAAACTTAGCGGATTTCTTTTAGTACTCATGCGAATAACTTCACACTTTCCTTTATTCAGGCTCAATTGCCACTTTTAGTACCATACTGATATCTCATCTAAATCATTTTGCAATTCGTTTTGGTCATCTGATGACTTTACAAGACGGTAAATGACAGCATCATCTGCAAACAATCTAAGAGGGCTACTCAGTTGCCTCCTAAGTCGTTAATATACGTCAGGAATAATAGAGGGCCTGTAACACTTCCTTGGGGAACGCCGGCTATTACTTTTGTTTTACTAGATGACTTTGTCTATTATTGCGAACTACGACGTTTCTGACAGGAAATCACGAATCCAGTCGCACAACAGAGGCGATATTCCATAGGCACGCAGCTCGGTTAGAAGACGCTTGTGAGGAACCGTGGAACCGTGCTGAAAGTCTTCTCGAAGTCTAAAAGTATGGAATCAATTTGACATCCCCTGTCGATAGCACTCATTACTTCACGAATATAAAGAGCTAGTTGTGTTTCAAAAGAACGATATTTTCTGAATCGGTGCTAACTATGTGTCAATAAATGGTTTTCTTCGAGGTAATACATAATGTTCGAACACAGTATACCGGCATTAATGATATGGGCCTGTAATTCATCGGATTACTCCTATTTTCCTTTTTGGGTATTGGTGTGACTTTTCCAGTCTTTAGGTACGGATCTTCCTGTGAGATACCGGTTGTATATAATTGCTAAATACGGAGGTATTGTATCAGCATACTCTGAAAGAAACGTGACTGGTATACAATCTGAACCGGAAGTCTTGCTTTTTTTAAAATTTTTTTTAAGTGATTAAAGCCATTTTGCTACACTGAGGATATGTACTTCTATGTTTCTCATCTTGGCAGTTGCTCGATTGGAATTAAGAAACATTTACTTCGTCTTCTTTGGTGGAGAAGTTTCGGAAAACCGCGTTTAATAAATTTGCTTCGCTGACACTCATCAGTGACTTCACCGTTGTTATCTCGCAGTGAGGGTATTGCTTGCGTCTTGCCACTGGTGTGCTTTATGTATGACCAGAATCTCTTTGGGTTTTCTGCCAGATTCCGAGACAAAGTTTCGTTGTGGAAATTATTAAAGGCATCTCGCACAGAAGTATGCGCTATCTTTTGAACTTCCGTAAAACTTTGCCAATCTTGGGGATTTTGCGTTCTTTTAAATTTGGCATGCTTTTTTAGTTGCTTCTGCAACAGCCATCTGACCCGTTTTATGTGACAGCAGTCCTCTAGCAGAGAATGAACAAGCGTAGTGTAGCCACCTGTCGCATCTTCTAAATGTTCTGGCAATAAAACACAGTCTTGGCTTTGCGTTCCTCACAACATTATTTAAGTGATCGTTCCAGTTTAAGGCGTTTGTGTTTGTAACTCCTAGGGACTTAGTCGAATTGACAGTCTTCAGATTCGTGTGATTTATCGTGTAATCGAAATTTAACGGATTTATTTCCGTATTCATGAGGATGGCCTCTTACTTTTCCTTATTCAGAGGCAATTGGAGCTTCTCATACCACACAAATATCCTGTCTAAGTCATTTTGTAATTGGTTGTGATCTACTGATGATTTTACTAGACGGTAAATCACAGTATCATCTGTAAACAATCTGAGAGGGCTGGTCAGATTGTCTCCTAAATCATATATGTAGATCAGGAATAGCAGAGCATCTATAACACTTTCGTGGGGAACGCCGCATATCACTTCTGTCTTACTCGATTACTAAGTACTGCGGCTTTTGTGAATGGAAATCGCGATTGGAGTAGCGCAACTGGAGCGATAATCGATAGGTACGAAATTTGATCAGAAGCCTCTTGTGAGGTACGGTGTTAAAAGCCTTCTGGCAGTGTAGAAATATGGAATCAATATGACATCCCCTGTCAATAGCACTCATTATTTCATGCGAATAAAGAGCTAGTTGTGTTTCACAAAAACGATATTTTCCGAATCCGTGATGACTGTATGTCAATAGACCGTTGCCTCCGAGGTAATTCACAAATTTTCGAACACAGCACATGTCCCAAAATCTTCCTGAAAAACGAAGTTAGCGATGTGGGCCTGTAATTCAGCAGATTTCTCATATTTCCTTTCTTGAAAATTGGTGTGACTTGTGGAACTTTCCAATCTTTTTGTGCGGATATTTCGTCGAGCGAGCTGTTGTGTCTGAACGCTCTGAAAGGAATCTAATTGGTATGCTGTCTGGACCTGAAGACTTGCCTTTATTAAGTGTTTTAAGCTGTGGCCGTCACTCGCTCGCTATTTTGTTAGTAGCATTATTTATTAATTTATGTGGTGTATTCAGTTAATAGTTTTATCCGATTGTCAAGTATAACCTTTACCTACACTATTTCTCAGTAATTATCAACTTCAATTTCACTACAAGATAAACTACCTCTGACAGCAATAAATACTCCACCACCAACAGTATTTAATCTATCCTTTCTGAACACTGTTAGGTCGCTTGAAAAAATTTCGGCTGAACTTATTTCCGGCTTTAGCCAGTATTCCGTACCTATAACTATTCGAGCTTTAGTGCTTTCTATTAGGGCTTGGAGCTCTGGTTCTTTCCCAACACAGCTACGACAATTGACAACTACAATCTAGATCGTTTTTGTAACTACCTTATTGTGTTTTACCTGCCCCCTTTTAGACAGACGCCCGTTGAGTTATATTTCCACAGGAAGCACTTTCTTTTCGTTACAGAAAGCATTTTGTTTATGTTACAAGAAATGTCATATAAACTAAGGATGTTTTTGGATCTCATACAACGGCCAATTTTCCCCGAGATGAAGCACAATATGGTACTCTACTAAAAATACCGTTTTATTGGTCTGATCAGTTGGTTACAGGACCTCTCACATATCTGTGACACAGCATTTTTCTTTTTTAATGTACCCTTATTGTTGCAATAACAAATTCTCCTTCATATCCATTTTGATATGCAATAGTTTTATCCGATTGTCCAGTATAACCTTTACCCATACAATTTCTCCTGCGTTTTCTTTACGTTGGACCTCTTTCGGAAAGGGGGCCTTCATACATACGATTCAGCGTAGCACGCATTGCAGTCAGTTGTACTTAAGTAGGTGGTATGAATCTTTATGAATAACCAAGCCCGTCGTTATCGCTTCCTGTAAATGTCAAAAATGATTTTCTCAATTTTCAAGGTCACTGAGAGAGCCAAAAAACGTAAGGAGCCGTCCTCTGCGTGCGGCAAGGTGAACTACACTCCTGGAAATTGAAATAAGAACACCGTGAATTCATTGTCCCAGGAAGGGGAAACTTTATTGACACATTCCTGGGGTCAGACACATCACATGATCACACTGACAGAACCACAGGCACATAGACACAGGCAACAGAGCATGCACAATGTCGGCACTAGTACAGTGTATATCCACCTTTCGCAGCAATGCAGGCTGCTATTCTCCCATGGAGACGATCGTAGAGATGCTGGATGTAGTCCTGTGGAACGGCTTACCATGCCATTTCCACCTGGCGCCTCAGTTGGACTAGCGTTCGTGCTGGACGTGCAGACCGCGTGAGACGACGCTTCATCCAGTCCCAAACATGCTCAATGGGGGACAGATCCGGAGATTTTGCTGGCCAGGGTAGTTGACTTACACCTTCTAGAGCACGTTGGGTGGCACGGGATACATGCGGACGTGCATTGTCCTGTTGGAACAGCAAGTTCCCTTGCCGGTCTAGGAATGGTAGAACGATGGGTTCGATGACGGTTTGGATGTACCGTGCACTATTCAGTGCCCCCTCGACGATCACCAGTGGTGTACGGCCAGTGTAGGAGATCGCTCCCCACACCATGATGCCGGGTGTTGGCCCTGTGTGCCTCAGTCGTATGCAGTCCTGATTGTGGCGCTCACCTGCACGGCGCCAAACACGCATACGACCATCATTGGCACCAAGGCAGAAGCGACTCTCATCGCTGAAGACGACACGTCTCCATTCGTCCCTCCATTCACGCCTGTCGCGACACCACTGGAGGCGGGGTGCACGATGTTGGGGCGTGAGCGGAAGACGGCCTAACGGTGTGCGGGACCGTAGCCCAGCTTCATGGAGACGGTTGCGAATGGTCCTCGCCGATACCCCAGGAGCAACAGTGTCCCTAATTTGCTGGGAAGTGGCGGTGCGGTCCCCTACGGCACTGCGTAGGATCCTACGGTCTTGGCGTGCATCCGTGCGTCGCTGCGGTCCGGTCCCAGGTCGACGGGCACGTGCACCTTCCGCCGACCACTGGCGACAACATCGATGTACTGTGGAGACCTCACGCCCCACGTGTTGAGCAATTCGGCGGTACGTCCACCCGGCCTCCCGCATGCCCACTATACGCCCTCGCTCAAAGTCCGTCAACTGCACATACGGTTCACGTCCACGCTGTCGCGGCATGCTACCAGTGTTAAAGACTGCGATGGAGCTCCGTATGCCACGGCAAACTGGCTGACACTGACGGCGGCGGTGCACAAATGCTGCGCAGCTAGCGCCATTCGACGGCCAACACCGCGGTTCCTGGTGTGTCCGCTGTGCCGTGCGTGTGATCATTGCTTGTACAGCCCTCTCGCAGTGTCCGGAGCAAGTATGGTGGGTCTGACACACCGGTGTCAATGTGTTCTTTTTTCCATTTCCAGGAGTGTATTTTTGATGCATTCTACTTAAACCAAACAGAAATTGATTGCATTCCTCGTATATACTTAGGGCAGATTGGTAGGTCCTCGTGTAAAAGGTTCCAGGAAGATCATAATTTAATAAAATCCAGATCCGCATCAGCTTCACACCTACGGGAAGATGGGCATAGCACCACAAGTATTGCTCTCATATGATACACTATAGAAATGAAAAATATCAGGTTTTCAATCTATCGGAGAAAATGGAAATTTTTAGATACAAATAAGATAGTATACAGGACACTTTAAACAGTCAGACTTAAAACTTCACAATATTTTGACAAACCTTGATTGCTTATGCGGTTAACTATATACAAGAAAAAACATTCAGTTCTATATTTTCAATGAAAGGGAGCGACCGAGCGCTCTTAGTCACATGTACAATGTGACAGAGCGCCCATGTGGTTGCTGTCATTTACCCGGGCAGTCAGTGAATCCTGGTGGCGAGAAAGGACAGGACCTACATTTGCAAACTGCGTCTTCCGTGTCTGGTTTGAGATAGGTAAGAAAGCGGCTTGCCTAGTTTATTCTGGTTTGTACCTCCGTTATGAGCTGTATGTTTGAAACTGGTTTGAGCGTTTAGCTCTGTTTCCTTTTCATATAGATACGTGCATCTGCAATGAACGGCCAGTATATCGGTTTCATCAATGTAGTAGCTCTTCGAGAAGTTATTACATGGACCACTTTATCAATTATCCCCAGTTCGTCCAGTTTATTTAAACATGAGAATATTCCCAGAATGGGGGAAGCCTTGACTAACAACATTAGGTCGACCTACGATGGATTAATGGAATAATTTTTGTGAGTATATAACTACACATAATGATCTATGTAAATGATAACGAAGTCCCATGCTTCTTGACAGGGCGTAGGGAAACTATGCGGGAGACCCGCACCGCCGTGCTAGGCAAGGTCGTAATGGAGGTGGTTTGCCGTTGCCTTCCTCCGACCGTAACGGTCATGAATGATGATGATGATGATGAAGACGACACAACAACACCCATTCTTCCCGGGGCAAATGAAAATCCCTGATCTCGCCGGGAATCGAACCCGGGACCTCGTGCTCGGCAAGCGAGAACGCTACCGCGAGACGAAGAGCGGCGGACAATGATGATAATAGAACGAAATTGCAATACAGTTCAAAATTATATTTCAAATCTTAAACATTTACATGTAGCTGCAATCTGCATCAAAATACTATGAAACGAATGGACCATTTCGATGTACTTCAGATGTTTTTACCACACTTAAAGGATTAAGTGTGGTAATTGCGAAAAGCTTTATGTAGGTTATAATAGTAGAGCCCTAAAAATTGCTTTAGAGAGTGTACATATGAGAGCACTGAAGGCTGTATAAAAAGGCGTCTTTTATGAAACAACCACAATTTAGGTGAAATTCAAACTAATCTTAAAATTCTGTACATCGCCTATAAGGGGCTACTATCAAGTACGCTTGAGAAATTGGAGGTTTTCCGGAGTAAAACAAAGTTTACGGCAGAAACACGAAGCAAAGAAGTAGATTTCATCAAGAACTGATTTTTCAGTCTATTTTATAGTTCTGCCAAAATCCTAGGGCCTCGACAGGTGGCGATGCACTGCAGTTAGCTGCTAAACAGTATTTTTTTGTGATGAATGCCATACCGCTCTGCATTTTACCCCTAAGGCTGTGCTCCTTTGTCTAAGTTCTCCCTATGTTTTGGTTTTACTCGAAATGAGTAAAAGTTTAATTATTCACTATACATACAGAGTCATTCGCTCGTATTGGCCATAGGGCGATAGAGGATTCACAAGTTGTTATTCAGCGCTTGACAACTGAAAAACTCGCCACAACGCTTCTAAGGCTGTTCCATAACGTTCTCCCATTATTTTATTTAAAGTTTTCATTTTAGAAAACATTTGTAGCAAAGGATTAGAAAGAGTTTTAAAGGGTTTTTCAATAGGTCAAGATTAATCTTGTTTTGCCATTCACTCCTACCCCTGAAAATGGCTCCATAGCATTTTACAATGCTTGTTATCTACAATAAGCAATTTTATGGTCATAGAAACATAGAAAATGTTATGTGCGTTATTTCGTAGTTCTAATCATATTCCCTTCCCACACACTACTAATCTTAAAAAAATTTATTTGTATTAATTTTTTTATCAGTTGTCATGCGTACATTTACGGCTTTAGATATCTACATCTAAGTAGATACTCCGAAAGCCACCGTACGATGCGTGGTGCAGGGTACCGTGTACCACTAATACTCATTTCCTTTCCTGTTCCACTGGCAAATAGAGCGAGTGTCTCCGTATGAGCCCTAATTTCTCATATCTTATATTCGTGGTCCTCATGTTGGCGGCAGTAGAATCGAGTGGCAGTCAGCTTCAGATGCCTTCCCTCTAGGGACTCCCATTTGAGTTCCCAAAGCATCTCCGTAACACGTGTTGCTCGAACCTAACGGTAACCAATCTAGCAGACCACCTCTGAACTGCTTGGACGTCTTCCTTCAATTCGAGCCTGTATGGATCCCAAAATCAGGAGTAGCACTCAAGAACAGGTCGGACCAGCGTTCTATATGCGGTCTCTTGTACAGGAGAACTACTCTTTCCTAAAATTCCCCCAATAAACCGATGTCGACCATTCGCCTTCCCTACCGAAGCCGGCCGGAATGGCCGAGCGGTTCTAGGCGCTACAGTGTGGAACCGCGCTGCTGCTACGGTCGCAGGTTCGAATCGTGCCTCGGGCATGGATGTGTGTGATGTCTTTAGGTTGGTTAGGTTTAAGTAGTTATTCGTTATAGGGGACTGATGACCTCAGATGTTAAGTTCCATAGTGCTCAGAACCATTAGAACCATTTTGAACCCTACCGAAGTTGCCACATGCTCGTTCCATTTCATACCGCTTGTAACGTTACGCCCACATACTTAAACGTCTCGAATACATCAAGCAGGACACTAGTAAAACAGTATTCGCCCATTACAGGTCTGTTCTTCCTAGTCAGCCGCATTAACTTTGATTCCTAGAAAAAATTGTGGCATGTAACATAAGTAAAAGGGAACAGGTTATTTAAAATAGCATAATTGGACAATGTACCATTATCACTAACATTGCACTGGTTTTTACCTTATTGTATTTTGGACGGCGTTTTAGTTCAATGGACGTTAGGGGATTAAGGAGTTTTAATTATATAAGACAATCTGCGATTGTTGCCATTTAATATTGATGAAACTGATGTATGGCGTTCCAAGACTGCGCCTCCTCACATTGTTTGAATTCCGTTTTGGTACTTTTTATTTTGCTCCCACTGGCGGAAATGGCTATGCGTGGTCGCCATTTGTTCTTCATAAGTGAGTGCCGTGTGCCTCAACTGGTGTTTCCATACTCTTAACCCCCTTATATAATGGAATTTATAAAGTTTTAATAATCTGTACGCTGTAAGTTGTCAGTAACTGGTTGTTAACAGACAGTTGGCTTCATGTACCCTAGCGCCACTCAGCGGCCTCTTCCAGTTTCTTATTTTCGACCATTCAGAGGATATGTTACGCATTGATTTTTAAAGAAATAATTTTTTGTAGAACAATGCAAAGTGATTTACAGCAATTGCTTACTGATGATATTATTTTATACCACGTAACGATGAAAATGTAGTCGTAAACAAACAAATGCAGTATGTACCACGATCCGGCGCCGCCTAGCGGTTGAGCCTATTTGGTTTCCAGTTTGTTTGTTGGTAGCAAAAAAATCAAATGGCTCTAAGCACTATGGGATTTAACATCTGAGGTCATCAGTCCCTAGACTTAGAACTACTTAAACCTAACTAACCTAAGGACATCACACACACCCACGCCCGAGGCAGGATTCAAACCTGCGACCGTAGCAGCCGCGTGGTTCCGAACTGAAGCGCCTAGAACCGATCGGCCACCGCGGCCTTCTGTTGGTAGCACTTTACACTTGCCTCATGAGATATACTGTATATGATTGGCATAAGACTGGTAATCTAGAAAGTCATATTCTACTCTTTATACTGTCTCTCTAATCAGTGGTGAAGTGTGAGATATTTTCACATCTTTTGATAACAGTTTTCTTTGAAAACGGCGGAACGTTGTAACCATAAGTCGATTTTAGAAATAATAAGAAAATGTGGTCAGAATGGCTGAAAGCTATGAAAACGTACGAGCAGGTTGCACCTGACGATGCGACTGTAAGCCCTAAAACCGATGATGTTGTGGTCTTCAGTCCTGAGATTGGTTTGATGTAGCTCTCCATACTACTCTATCCTGTGCAAGCTTCTTCATCTCCCAGTACCTACTGCAGCCTACATCCTTCTGAATCTGTTTAGTGTATTCATCTCTTGGTCTCCCTCTACGATTTTTACCCTCCACGGTGCCCTCGAATGCTAAATTTGTGATCCCTCGATGCCTCAAAACATGTCCTACCAACCGATCCCTTCTTCTAGTCAAGTTGTGCCATAAGCTCCTCTTCTTCCCAATTCTATTCAATATCTCCTCATTAGTTATGTGATGTACCCATCTAATCTTCAGCATTCTTCTGTAGCAACACATTTCGAAAGCTTCTATTCTCTTCTTGTCTAAACTATTTATCTCCACGTTTCACTTCCATACATGGCTACACTCCATACAAATACTTTAAGAAACGACTTACTGACATTTAAATCTATACTCGATGTTAACAAATTTTTCTTCTTCAGAATCGCTTTCCTTGCCATTGCCATTCTACATTTTATATCCTCTCTACTTTGACCGATAGTGCAGTCAATTAAAACCATGTTTAACCAGCTATTTTCAATGTTTTCATCTACCATGACATTCAACAGATGCAGATGCTCTGCAGATACAACACGTTATTATACAGTGTTTCTATTGTGCCAAAGATCGCTTTATTGTATAATGAAGTGTACTCACATGGTACTTCCTCACCTTGGGCTATTGCTATTTGGAAGTGATAATTATCTTCTGTTATTAATTTTTGGTAGAAGCCATTGGTAGTTCTAACAATTTTTACGTCAGTTTCTGTGTCTGTCAGGTGGTTATTCTGTACTGTTAAATGATCAGCAAATGTTGAATGAGAACTGCTGCTCTTTAATACTCTGCTATGTTCTGTGCACCTGGTTTCAAGACTCCTACGTATTTGGCCCATGTACGCAGACTGCCAACACTAACAAATTAGTTGGTAGGTGCCAGATTGGCTGTGTTTATCAGTGTTGGTGAATTGTCTTCCAAGTCTGTTCTGTATTGTATTGTTGGTTTGGTGTGCCATGTTGAGTCCTTTTCACTTCAGTATGTTGACCACTCTGTGTATTACTTCGTTGTTGCATGTTATTTTGTGCATTTGCTGCTTACCATTTTCTGATTTATAGTACATTGTGTTGTATCTGTATGTGTGTATGCTTCCTGATTCTCTGTTGTCTATTTCCATATTTTGTTGTTTATTTATTTACTGTCTTTGCGTCATGGCAGCTGTGTAACCTGCTTTATTGTGCTGAGTTCTCGTACCTAGATGTGTTTGCTCAGAGGTATTCGGTTTAGTCTGTGCAGCAAGTTGCTTAATCTGAATTATTTATGTGAAAGGGTAATTATGACGCTTGTGGACAATTGTGCTGGTTGCTGTAGAACTCCTGTATATTGTAAACTCATGCTTCTGGTTTCAGTTGTATATGAACTCTAAAAAATTAAGTCTTTCATCTATTTGTATCTGAATGGTGACAGTATTTGTGGATGGGTAGTATTTATGACATCAGATAAAGTTCTGTTATACGAATGTGTGGTTCATTTATTGGCAAAATTATATCATCTACCTATTGGTACCAATATTTTACTGTTTATTGCTTTAGATTTACAATTTTGTCAAAGATTTTATTTTCTTGGTGATCTGTGAACGGCTAAAGCGTAAGAAGGCACTGATTCGGATCCCATAGGTAATCCTCCTTGGTGAGAATAATACTTTTCGTTAAAGCTAAAATAATTTTGTTATGCGATGGACCTGACAACGACTGATGTCTCTTGTATGTTTGTCGGAGATGTATTTCCCTATAGTTACAGATATCTTTCGAAGATGATAGTTTCTTCTGTTGTAGTGTACATGTACGGTATATTTTCCTATCTTATTTTTTCTATTAGACCACCTGAGTTTTTTAGGCTTCTGCTTTCTGTGTATTTATATTTTGTCTGTAGCAATGTGATTGTCTCTCTGGCTATGTGGCAGTTTGATGCACTAGCGAAGTTACTCTAAGTCTTAAAGGAATGCTTGGTCAGCTAAGGCTTTGAGATTTTTCTGTAAAATTTGTTTAATCCGTGTGTCTATGAAGATTGTTTCTCTGGTTTTCGATGAATCTGTATGGCAGACCACTATTTAGTTCTGTAATGTTGTTACCGTGGATCAGTTCAAATGTTTTGTCAATGTACTCCTTCTCTTTCTTGGTTACAAGTGTGCTCAGTTCTATTGTCCTTGTGAGCCTTTTTCATAATGTTATTTTCTTACTTCAATTTGTTCTCTAGCTTTATTCAGTTGTTTCTTTCCTTTTATGGCAGGTTTGTTGTTTTTGATTATATGTTTCATTTATTCAGTGGCTCTACCTGCATCTCATTCACTCCCTTTCCCTCCCTCTCTCTCTTTCACACACACACACACACACACACATACACACACACACACACACACACACACACACACACACACACACACACACAACCGTACAGACCCAGACAATGCTTAACACCTCAAACATCAACAACACTTTGAAACACCGGGCTACTCCCCAAATCCAACAAGAAACGAAATAAATGAACATAACAGAGTAAGAGGAACATGTGAAAGGGTGCTAGAAATCATATTTCTTGATGATAAGTTATATCAATTGCGTGAGTAGCAGCAGGAAATGATAACAAATAATGGTTTTAACACGTGATAAACAGTGGCCGGAAGACCACAGCATCAAAAAAAAAAAAAAAAAAAAAAAAAAAAAAAAAAAAAAAAAAAAAGCCGTAAGTATCGTGCTAAACAACACGATATGTAGTGATTCTCAATCTGAAATGGAATAAATATAAAAAACAGGAATGCTTTCGTTATCTGTAGATGACAAGCTGTAGAAGGTAAACAGAGTGATTTTTTTTTACCTTGTACAAGAGCATAAGGAACAAAAAAGTTCTAATGAAGTTATGTCCGGAAATGCATAGTTTACATGCTAGAGATCATTTATTCAATCATACTTTGTAAGAGAGACTGCTGTCTAATACGCGTTGTACCATGCAGCCACAGTCACAGTATGCATGGTTTCCTCCAAGAGGGTGGTACTGTTCCTCATACGTCATGAACTAATGCCATCTCTTGCCATAATAGTCGGTAATGTTGTGCCCGAATCACTTCTCTTGCTGACTGACATTGTATTGAATGTGATACAGCGTTGTACACACACAGTGTTTCAATATTCGAATCGAGAGCTAGCCGACTTGATGTTCACTTACGGGAAATGGCTCTGAGCCCTATCGGACTTAACTTCTGAGGTCATCAGTCCCCTGGAACTTAGAACTACTTAAACCTAACTAACCTAAGGACATCACACTCATCCATGCCCAAGACAGGATTCGAACCTGCGACAGTAGCGGTCGCGCGGTTCCAGACAGTAGCGCCTAGAACTACTCGGCCAATCCGGCCGGCTTACTTACGGAAAGGCAAATGGCAACGGACGGCGGGCAGCAAGATCAGAAGACCTATCTCCGCCGAAAACAACCACAGCTCTCAATGTTTGCAACGGTCCTTTCAGGTAGCAGGAAATCATGAAGCATATACCCGAAATGTTCGGACACCAGACATGGAGGAAAATGTGATTAACATTGTGGAAGGCGACCGCCATGTCAGTACCAGGCACTTGACTCTCCAGTACAGGGAAGCCAGACGAAAGTGTGGAACATTCTCCATGACAATAGTTACTACCCTTATCACTTACATCGTGTGCAGGGCTTACTAGCGACAGACTTTGCACATTGGGTGCGGTTTTGTCACTGGTTTCTCACTACGCAACCACGATTCCTGGAGCAGTGTCCTCCATGCTATTCACAGATGAGGCCATCTTTACGTGGAGTGATATCTTCAGCTTTCTGAACAGTCATCTGTGGAACAGTATGCAGGACCTCCATGGTATGGTGACAGCGAATAATCAACATCGGTGCAGCCAGAATGTGTAGAACGCTATTTTTGGTGACCGTATTTTTGGAGCCAGTCTTTCTTCCACGTCTCCTAACAAGCCGGAACTATCGGCGTTTCTTGCGGGCGATTTTTCCTCCGCTGCTGGAAGAAGTGCCATTGATGATTCGAAGGGTTATGTGGCTGCTACATGATGGTGGTGCAGCCCACTTCGCCGTTTACGTCAGGACGCATCTCAATCGCGTCTTCTCTGGTCGATGGATCGGACGAGGGAGTGCAGCTGCATGGCTTCATCGTGCACTGTGTCACAACCTGTGCGGTTTCTGGTTATGGGATCGAGTCAAAAGTATAGTGCATGCAGGGCCCATTCCAGATGTGGAGACAAAAAATGTGTGTGAAATCGTATGGGACGTAACTGCTAAGGTCATCAGTTCCTAAGCTTACACACTACTTAACGTAAATTACCCTAAGGACACACACACACACACACACACACACACACACCCATGCCCGAGGGAGGACTCGAACCTCCGCCGGGACCAGCTTCACAGTCCATGACTGCAGCGCCCCAGACCGCTCGGCTAATCCCGCGCGGCTATGTGGAGACACTGTAGCTGCGTATTCCAGCTGCCTTTGACACTGTTTGAATGCAGCTAGGCTGGTGGGAAAGTGTGAGACAGAACATGCTAAGGCATGCGTCGAGGCACATGCAAACCATTTGCAACACGTACTGAAACTATGGCTCCATGGTACAGCCAGTCTCTGTAACAATGTGTAATTGAGTAAATTGTCTCTAGCATGGAAACCATGTATTTAGTTCATTAGACCTTTTTTATTCCATACCCTCTCAGAGATCAATCCCTAGATTTGTACACGGTGGAAAAAAAAAAAAATGACCCTGTATGTAAAACTACCAGCATGCTCAACTAATGTCACGTAATTTATGTGAACGAATACAGAGGGTTATTCTAAATGATGGACCCATTTTCAAAAATTCGTATACTGTCAAGTACAAATCCAAAATGAACAAGCTTTACACTAATGGAAAGAGGAAGTTTCATAGTTTTTGGCAGGCGGCGGCGGGCGGGCGGTGATGGTTTCAGAAGAGGCCGGTAGAGTTCTCGCAGCAATAGTGCCGTCATTCCGTTTCACTGTCAGTTGTGAGTGAGATGGCGACTGTGGAGCACGAGGTTTTCTGCGATCCTGAGTTCGCGAAAAGTGAGTCGCAGTGCAGCGGGCATGTCGTATCAAATTCGGTATTCAACCACCAACTCCAAAAAGCATTTGCCGTTGGTTTGAGCAGTTTAAACAGACTGGTAGTGTGTGCAAAGGGAAAGCAAAGGCCGACCGCATGTGTCAGAGGATGATATCCGACAGATTCAAGTAAGTTTTGTGTGCAGTCCCAGTAAGTCTACCAATACAGGCAGTCGAGAACTCTGAATAACCCAACCAACTGTATGGAAAGTCCTGAGACGGCGTTTCCTATACAAGCCCTACCGTTTACGACTTGTGAGGACTCTGAACCGTAATGACAAAGAGAAGCGTCTCGCATTTTGTGGTTATGTGCTGGCAAAGATGGAGGATGACGCATTTCTATAGCGTGTAATTTATAGTGATGAAGCGACATTTCACCTTAGTAGAAAAGACATCAGACACAATGTTCGCATATGGGGTTTGGAAAATCGACATTCACGACAGAGACTCACCGAAGATCAACGTGTTCTGTGCCGTATGACGTGCGAGGGTTTATGGACCATTTTTCTTTGCGGAAAGAACTGTAATGGGAATCAAGTAGCTGAACATGTTGGAACAATGGCTGTTCCTTTAAGTTATAGAAGATTCCCAGGCCCGCATTTTCCAACAGGATGGAGCTCCGCCACATTGGCTCCGTGGGGTACGTGGTTTTTGGAATGACTCCCTTCCTCTGCGCTGGATCGGTCGCAGGGGATTGGAGGACCTGGCTCTGCACTCCTGGCCACCGAAATCTCCTGATCTCACACCCTGCCACTATTTCTTATGGGGTTATGTGAATTGAGCTGTTTACGTCCCGTCCTTACCAACCACTCTGAACGATCTGCAGAACTGGATCTGTGCTGCCGTGTACAGGAGATACGCTTTCGCGTGTGTGGGACGAGTTTGGCTACCGCGTCGTTGTTTGCCGTGCGGCCAATAAAATTATTACAGATTATAAAATTTATTAAATTGATATGAAACATTATGAAAATAAAAACTTTGGAAATTCCTCTTTTCATTGTTATAAAGCCTGATTATTTTGGATTAGTACATGAATAAATACGAACTTTTGAAAATGGGTCCATAATTTAGAATAACGCTGTATAACCGTATTATTTCCAAATTTAGTATCCTACAACTAAATCCTTAAAGATATAGTAAGTGAAAAATGTATGATCCCCCACTCAGTGGCATGTGTGTTTAACTGTGTACCGTATCAAAACTATTGTAAAATTTTGACACTAAATAATCGCTCCTAAGTACATATAAATATCAGAGTAAGAAATTCATATAACCTACACAATAATAATTTTTCGGAAGGAAAAGAAAATGTCCCACTGAAGGTAGCACATTAAGTGCTGAAACATGTTTGGGTAAAACCAAAGCTATAAATCGACATGTGGCATAAGGCGGAATTTCTCTGTGAAGTTTGATACTTGAGTGACGATAAAATTGAAGATAACACCGTGGTTAATGTTCATAGTAACTGAGTGAGTGGGTTCAACTCAGTGAACGAAAAACGCCCCTAACGCAACACAGAGCCAGCACGAAAATTCCCTGCAGAAACTGCGACTTAACCGCAGTGCATCGTCGATGTACTTGACACTACATTATTTAATATAAAAGCGGCAACTTCTCGTCACGCACTACACTGGTATAGCAGCTGCTCTCCCGCTTTAGTGATTTCTTGTTCCAGACGTAGATGTAGATACTTAAATCTGAATACTGTAGTGAATTTATTAAACATTTATTTTTAGCCCAGCAGAGGTCAGTAACAGCTGATTTGGTCACATTGAATCAAGTGACGCCATCTATCGTTTTACTGCTACAACCGTTAATCCGATACGCTCTCTATACGACGTGGTGTATCGACATGGACTGCATTACATGCCTGCTGCATAGAAGTGGAACTGTCCTTCCCACCGTGAAACCGAAAATATGCCATCTATCAAATAAGCTGACCAGATATCAAATCACATAAAACTGATCTATAATTTTTTACACACACACTTTTACAAAATAGCTAACACTTTTGCCAGAACATCTGATGAAAAGCAAATGCAGAAAGCCTACAGACCACTAACAGTTTTAAGACGAAAGACTTCGCCGGGTTGCTAAACTGAATTGTTGTATACATGAAGTGCGCTGTAATATCATATTTGCTGGGCAACAACTTTGCCTCTTATCCCTCCTGCTTTGTTTTATCAATAGTTATCAACGTTCTGTCGAACTCCGGCCTCTATGCGTTCCAAATCGTCACCCAATTTTGTAAGTCCTAGAGGTTCTCTATAGTCACCGTCGCTAGAGTTCCCTTGGCGCTATTAATACTGACGCCTCTACTTTTCTGGCCTTCCGATGATCATTTTTTTTCAGTTTTTCCATACTTTTCCTGCAGTCAGTCGCTTCAGTTTCATCGGACATGCTATTTCATTCATCATTTACATTGCTGCATTCCTCTCCTTTCCTGGGTTCATAATTTGTTGTTTCGTCGATGAAGTGAACTGTTTTCTGCGTTAAATAGTAATTCTTCATAGCTGCCATTCTTATACACTGTTATGTGAAACTGTAATGAACTTATCTGACAGACTGAAACTGTGAGTTGCGCTGTGTGTCAAGTCTGGACACCTCATTCGATAGGAGGGTTGCCTGCGAAAATAATTGTTTCGTATTCGAATACCGATCCACTGCACTGTCTCAGTCTTCAACCAAGTGTCTGAGAGAAAGCCGCTTTACTGAAATGCTTACGTGTGTAATACGTGTTTGCTCCTCCCACAGTTCGCTAGAAGAAATGTGGACTTCTCTAAAGTCGCCGAGGTACAGAAAGTTGGTGCCCTCCTGAGAGAGGCTGATTACTTTCTGAACTTCAGGGTGGCCGTTTTGTTTCCGGGCAAACTCTCTCTCTTCAGGGACTGTACGAGACCGTGCGTCTTTTGTAAACCGCTACGACAGGAGCTAGGCGTCGAAGCAGAATATCCTGGTAAAGGAAACCGCCTCGGTTACTGAGACTACTTTTTATTTTCTCGACAGATACAACTAACCGTAAGGATGTTCCCAACTGTCTTCGTCAGAAAGTGCAAGTAAAGCAAAATTTGTATTTGGTAGTGTGTTTTGCTCGAATATTTTGATGAAGATGCTTGAAAACTGCACTGCATATTGAACCTAGATAGTTTTTTTTATTAAGCGTAAGTAAGAAGATTGGTAGCAGCTGATTTTTTTTTCACCAGGATTTACTGCTTCTGTTTACGAATTTCAGTAAAAAGAGTAATATTTTGACTTGAGTTGCGGCAGAGGATTCAGAAACGAGATAACTGAACTCGGAAGATCCTTTCAGCCCCTGAAAATCGCACTCACTCACCATTTTTCCTGATTATCCGATTTTAACACAAATTAAAAAGCGTTTGGACCTATATTAATATTCATCACCAAAGGTGCTAATTTTAACATTAAAGAAACAACAAAGCTACCTAATCAGAAAACCTTAGAAGTAACGGTATAGTTTGAAAACATATAGCACTGTGCTTCTAACAGAACATAAGAAAATTGTCAGGACTACGAAAAGAAATTGACTCTCGTTCAAATCGATTTTTGGATTAAAAAATGAGAAAGTAAAGTACGAGGAGCGACACAGATTGGTGTTAAAACTTCCTATATTTTAAAAGTTTGGACGTATACTAATAGATCTGAATAAGTTATCACTGCTCATGATGGTTGATGCTACAGTGATAGAACTTAAGATAGGAAATATGCTGCGATGTGCCATACTCCTAGAACTGTGGGCCATATATATCAGTACGCCAAACGTGCAAAACTTGACTGTGATTTTTTGAAAGCACAACAGAGAGATCGAAAATATTTGCAGTAGGAGGTTTTTCAGTTACACCGACGGGTGAATGTCCTTTACTTAGTAGACATTGTGAAAGCAAGAAGAGAAAATAAAATGATTAGATAGGCTGGTCAAATAATTACGTGCAGAAGTGTAGTGTTGATGTGATATACACTCCTGGAAATGGAAAAAAGAACACATTGACACCGGTGTGTCAGACCCACCATACTTGCTCCGGACACTGCGAGAGGGCTGTACAAGCAATGATCACACGCACGGCACAGCGGACACACCAGGAACCGCGGTGTTGGCCGTCGAATGGCGCTAGCTGCGCAGCATTTGTGCACCGCCGCCGTCAGTGTCAGCCAGTTTGCCGTGGCATACGGAGCTCCATCGCAGTCTTTAACACTGGTAGCATGCCGCGACAGCGTGGACGTGAACCGTATGTGCAGTTGACGGACTTTGAGCGAGGGCGTACAGTGGGCATGCGGGAGGCCGGGTGGACGTACCGCCGAATTGCTCAACACGTGGGGCGTGAGGTCTCCACAGTACATCGATGTTGTCGCCAGTGGTCGGCGGAAGGTGCACGTGCCCGTCGACCTGAGACCGGACCGCAGCGACGCACGGATGCACGCCAAGACCGTAGGATCCTACGCAGTGCCGTAGGGGACCGCACCACCACTTCCCAGCAAATTAGGGACACTGTTGCTCCTGGGGTATCGGCGAGGACCATTCGCAACCGTCTCCATGAAGCTGGGCTACGGTCCCGCACACCGTTAGGCCGTCTTCCGCTCACGCCCCAACATCGTGCAGCCCGCCTCCAGTGGTGTCGCGACAGGCGTGAATGGAGGGACGAATGGAGACGTGTCGTCTTCAGCGATGAGAGTCGCTTCTGCCTTGGTGCCAATGATGGTCGTATGCGTGTTTGGCGCCGTGCAGGTGAGCGCCACAATCAGGACTGCATACGACCGAGGCACACAGGGCCAACACCCGGCATCATGGTGTGGGGAGCGATCTCCTACACTGGCCGTACACCACTGGTGATCGTCGAGGGACACTGAATAGTGCACGGTACATCCAAACCGTCATCGAACCCATCGTTCTACCATTCCTAGACCGGCAAGGGAATTTGCTGTTCCAACAGGACAATGCACGTCCGCATGTATCCCGTGCCACCCAACGTGCTCTAGAAGGTGTAAGTCAACTACCCTGGCCAGCAAGATCTCCGGATCTGTCCCCCATTGAGCATGTTTGGGACTGGATGAAGCGTCGTCTAACGCGGTCTGCACGTCCAGCACGAACGCTGGTCCAACTGAGGCGCCAGGTGGAAATGGCATGGCAAGCCGTTCCACAGGACTACATCCAGCATCTCTACGATCGTCTCCATGGGAGAATAGCAGCCTGCATTGCTGCGAAAGGTAGATATACACTGTACTAGTGCCGACATTGTGCATGCTCTGTTGCCTGTGTCTATGTGCCTGTGGTTCTGTCAGTGTGATCATGTGATGTATCTGACCCCAGGAATGTGTCAATAAAGTTTCCCGTTCCTGGGACAATGAATTCACGGTGTTCTTATTTCAATTTCCAGGAGTGTATTTGTGATATTTGTACTGTCAGTAGAATATACGTTACGTTAGACTTTTGCGACAAGTTAAAACTGTTCATCGGAACGGGACCCTAATTTACATGACTCTACGCTATTGGAGCATGCTACATGAACATACAGTATCAACGTGTCTCATCTAGTCTCAGTGCTGCTAGAGGTTCTACTTCAACAAAGTCATGATAAACCTCTGTGGAATTGGGCGGTATGGAAAGAGGTAATTGGGACATGCGTGAGAGCTTCATTGAGGCACATTTTTGGCAGCACAACTGATGGATGCTGATCATGAAAAATTCAAGATTTGACCCGATACCCAAACTTTTCACATATAATGAAGTCTAGTATTGGTTATCTTAGTATGTAGTATGGGTATTACAGGATACATCTGCCAGGAGGGCTTACAGAGTTGTTAAGAAATACGTAACGGCAATTGCTTTTACATTGCAATGAAATTACAAAAGAGGAATTTTTGTGCACTATAATAAGTGCACCATCCTAGACAAATGCCGTAAAGTAGGTCACTTAAGGCAATATGCTGAGTAAGCATTGTGCCACAGTGCTTGTCAGGTATTGCCATCTACCTGCAAGTTAATGCCCGTTATAATGAAACTGGTCTGACTACATCGTGTATATGTACCAAATGTAATTTCCGATACAAGATGTTTTATCACACATTTTGCGATACCCTTCTCTAATTGTCATAAATTTTGTAACAATTTCTTAAAAAAAAAATTGTCTTCAGAATGAAATTTTCACTCTGCAGCGGGGTGTGCGCTGATATGTAACTTCCTGGCAGAATAAAACTGTGTGCCGGACCCAGACTCGAACTCGAGACCTTTGCCTTTCGTGGGAAAGTGCTTTAATAATTGTCTTGATTGTTTTGATGAAGGTAAATGTCAAATGGTTCTGAGCACTATGGGACTTAACTTCTGAGGCCATCAGTCCCCTAGAACTCAGAACTACTTAAACCTAACTAACCTAAGGACATCACACACATCCATGCCCGAGGCAGAATTCTAACCTTCGACCGTAGCGGTCGCGCGGTTCCAGACTGTAGCGCCCAGAACCGTTCGGCTACCCCGGCCGGCTGTAAACGTGAGGAAAGTATGTAGGCATGGAGAAATTTAATGATCTTTGACCAATGTGACTTTATCTTTGTTTTGAACAATCTATGGACTATCACTATGTAAAGTAAATTAGTTGCTGGGAAGTAGTTCGCCGAGAGAAGTAGTGTGTGGTCACATGTGGTCAAAGTGTTGCCCACTGTGGCTAAATAACAAAGTCTCTTTTTATAATTGTGAACCACAACGAAAAAGTATTATTTAAAATTTGTGAAATGATTTAAAGAATATCAACAAAGTGAAAATTGAAATGTTTTCATTCTTTTGATTAGAATTGATGCAAGAGGATAAAACCCACGATCTCCTGCAAATACAAATGTTTTATTAATATTACACAGGAAAGCGAGAAAGAAGACCCCTAGATGTGAACCACAAGAATCAAAGAAGAATAAATCTACCAGCTAAGTAGCAATTATTCTGATTAACCAACAATTATGAACTTTTCATCCTGTCTGCTCAGTGTGCTGTTACGAAGGACGAAGTATATGTCCTGAAAATCAGCAGGGACAGAATTTAAATAATTGATACGAATCAGTAATTATAGGGTGACGGATCAGACCGGACAGCTACTGTAACCAGAAACACTTTGGCATGCAGCACACGTGACTCCCGCATCCAAAACACCACAACAAACCCATTTTGGCAGAATAAATGCTGTCCTACAGGCCAGGCTGGTTATGTTTCGAAGTAGAGTGGCTTTGAATCGTCAACCATCATAGTGTCAGTCTCCACTGTGAGGACATTTCCTCTCGACCGCCATCCTGACAGGGCCACAGTGTAGTACAGCTACTGCTACCGAGAGAGCGTGCGCAGTGGCTAGTACACTGGACTCGCATTCGGGAGGACGACGGTTCAATCCCGCGTCCGGCCTTCCTGATTTAGGTTTTCCGTGATTTCCCTAAATCGCTCCAGGCAAATGCCAGGATGGTTCCTTTGAAAGGGCACGGCCGATTTCCTTCCCCGTCCTTCCCTAGTCCGATGAGTCCGATGACCTCGCTGTCTGGTCTCCTCCACCAAACAACCCAACAACTACTGCCAGATGAGCCCAGAGTCGAACTGAGGCTCTCGTATCCACGAAGTCACTACGGCGCCCGCTGATGCTTGTCGCCAAAGACAGCAACCAGTCCCGAGTTCGCCCCCTGGATGTCTGTATCCATCACTTGCCATTGGGGGGCAGCACTCAGTCTCCCAGTCTCAGAGGGCAATTAAGGTCTGGTGTATCAGCCCTGATACTGCTTGGCAGCCGCAGGAACGGAAAATTAAGAAGATCCCCCGGACAGAGCGTCGCAATCAGCATAAGAACTTAAGTCACCGACGAACCGCAACAGCCTTTCGGCGCGGAATAATGGTCCCACTGAGGTCCGAATGCCGGCCTAGGCCCAAACCACGCCCACTTCCCCTGCACTCGTCAACTCTGCCGGATGGTGAAGCACACCGAAACAATTCGTTGGCAGGTCGGACAACCAGGAGCTGGGTCAACATACAATATGGCTGACGTTAGTTTGAGATAAACTTGAGCATTAACCACGTGGAACACAAGAATAATTCCGCACAGGCAAGGGAAAAGTTTTCAAGTGAATCACCAACTCACCAACTCACTTCTATGTACGGCAACACAATAGGCGGCGGTGGCAACACACTTTCGATGGAAAATCAATAGCCATCAGCCACTCACGGACCCGAGCCTTTCGGAGCCCCAGTTTCCTCCCACCGCTGTCCAAACGAAACTGTTACGGTGCGAAAATTCGGCCCACCGGTTGCGGCGCTGCAGTAGCGCCACAGGAGGGCTAGAGGAAAAACCAATCACAGAAAGTTGCCCGGAAGAGAAATCGATACTAGCCGAGACGGTTCACCTTTAGTCAACTCTACAATACTCTACCATTTTTTGCCTGCCGTAAGATACTTAATACTTTCGCCCATTATACCGTAGACTGGTTTGGACGGCCATTCTAGTAGATTTTCTGCTATCAGGCACAATGAATTCGAGGTACCTGGAGCATTATAACGATGACATTATGACCAATCATTTACCTCTCTTTGAACCGGGATCCCATTATATACAGACAAAAGTAAACACTAACCATAAGATATTGCTGCAGCGTTTTACTTCATCAGCGCTGGAGAATGGAATAAGCAGAAGTTCAGAACAGAAGCAGAAAGGTAGACACCACTCAGGCACTCGGTTAGTTGGATAATTAGTTAGTTACATGTTCCATAAATGATTTTAACGATTGTTTTATCGCAATGATGTGGAACAAGTATGTTTACAGGATATGCATACATGATTAGTACAGGAGTCTAGTCCCAGACTCCTACAGTCGTCAGGAGAGGGCGAGGTGGGATGCAGTTGTGAGGACGTACGCCATGTGATCAGAAGTGTCCAGACACCTGGCTGAAAACGACTTACAAGTTCGTGGCGCCCTCCATCGGTAATGCTGGAATTCGATAAGATGTTGGCACACCCTTAGCCTTAATGGCAGCTTCCACTCTCGCAGGCATACGTTCAACCTGGTGCTTGAAGGTTTCTTGGGGAATGGCATCCCATTCTTCACGGAGTGCTGCACTGAAGAGAGGTATCGATGTCGGTTGGTGAAGTCCGGCACGAATTTGGTGTTCCAAAACATCCCAAAGGTAGGATTCTGTAGGGTTCAGGTCAGGACTGTGTGCGGGCCAGTCCATTACAGAGATGTTATTGGCGTGCAACCACTCCGCCACAGGCTGTGCATTATGAACAGGTGTTCGATCGTGCTGAAAGATGCAATCACCATCCCCGACAGTGGGGAGCAAGAAGGTGCTTAAAGCATCAATGTAGCCCTCTGCGTGTTAGTGCCACGCAAAACAACAAGGGGTGCAAGCCCCGTCCATAAAATACACGACCACACCATAATTCCACCGCCTCCGAATTCTACTGTTGGCACTACACACGCTGGCGGATGACGTTCACAGTGCATTCGCCATACCCACACCCTGCCATCGGATCGCCACTTTGTGTACCATGAGTCATCACCGCACACAACGTTTTTCCACCGTTCAGTCGTCGAATGTTTACGCTCCTTACACCAAGCGAGGCGTCGTTTGGCGTTTACCGGTGTGATTTGTGGCTAATGAGGAGGTGCTCGACTATATAACGCAAGTTTTCTCACCTCTTGCCTGACTGCCATAGTACTTGAAGTGGATCCTGATGTGGCCCGCATCTCGTGGTCGTGCGGTAGCGTTCTCGCTTCCCACGCCCGGGTTCCCGGGTTCGATTCCCGGCGGGGTCAGGGATTTTCTCTGCCTCGTGATGGCTGGGTGTTGTGTGCTGTCCTTAGGTTAGTTAGGTTTAAGTAGTTCTAAGTTCTAGGGGACTGATGACCATAGATGTTAAGTCCCATAGTGCTCCGAGCCATTTTTTTTGGATCCTGATGCAGTTTGGAATTCCTGTGTGATGGTCTGGATAGATTACTGCCTATTACACATTACGACCCTTTTCAACTGTCTGCGGTATCTATAAGTCAACAGACGAAGTCGGCCTGTACGGTTTAGTGCTGTACGTGTCCCTTCACTTTGTCACTCACCTTACCACATTCGAAGTCCTTGAGTTCCGAGGAGTGCCCCATTCTGCTCTCTCACGATGTCTAATGACTACTGAGGTCGCTGATATGGTGCCAGTACAGTGCACCTAATATGAAAAACGTACGTTTTTTGAGGTGTAGTTACGCTTGAGAGCGCCAAGGAAACATCATTGGTAAGAGCACCTTTATTAGGCAGTAATACAGGACTGTCTTCCAAAGCATTGTGCCTTATACGGGACGGGGGAGAAGCTCTGCTTCAGCAGCAGAATGCTAGCATTGGCTCGACTTGCAGTATTGCCAGTGCAGCGAAGCGTTAGTAGGCGACTGTTGCATCACGGGGCGGCCGTCGACCCATGGATGCCGGCAGCCTCGAGCTCTAATAATCTCCGAAGTGCTTTCGTTGATGTCTAAGATCTGCAATCCGGAGTCTCGCCTCACAACCACCTGTAGTACTCACTGGCTGACAGGAGTCGGTTCTCAGCCTCTGTTAGGAGACAGTGTGTCTGCCACAGGAATGAGACGAGTTTCTGCACTGCCCCCCTCTCAAAGAATGACGAACAGTGTCGATGTCATGTAGGTCAAGCCTGTAGCAGGTGTGCAGGATGAAGGCAGCTTCTACACCTCATAAGCGTGGCTTCGGAAGTTGGCAGCGCAGCTGGCAGCGGCAGAGTCCTTGCAGCAGGACTCGTGGTTCCGTACACAATGCAATATGGCTAGGGTTACCGAGGGTCGACCACCACAGCCTCCCCTGACACTGGATAGCTGCAACTGACACCATGGCTGAGACTATGCACTGGCTAGCCTGCAGTCAGCATTCAGCATGCAGCAATTAGACACTTTTTAAGAAGGATGGGTCATTCATGTTGGCGCTTCCAGTGCCTTCTGTGGCAGTTGGGATGACTATGTCATCATGTCTCCTGGTTTTCCATCGCTGTCAGCCCTCCCTCGCAAAAAGCTTACGTACTGCAGTGCTACTGATGTTATGACTAGAATTAAGCAGATGTGTGCTAAATACGGAACTACCGTTCTGGCTAGTGTCTGTGTGCTCTCTGAAGTTGCCTCATTACTGTCACCACAGCAGGAATATTGAGGAATCTTTGAACGAACAGCTTTGGCTTGGGAGAGGTAGACATTATTTGAAGATCTGTGAATTCCTTAAATTCTGAGGTTGCTCTGCCCATACGTCGAAATCAGAAACCAAATTAAAACAGTTACAACTAAAACATCCCACTGAGTCTGGTTCTATATAAGTTTTCCTATACAGATATTCGCTGAGTTCTATTACACCTTCTTTCCTAAATGGGGTTAATAATATACGTTCCTCATAACGCTGATCGGTGTTGACGTCGTCGCTGACTGCGACAACAGCAATGAAGCACGAAACGTGAACCAGCAGGAGGCTTACTTTGGTAGCCCTGTGGTGCGTTAAATCTAAGTTCGACAACGACCAGTGCCTTAAAGGGCGAATGTAGCAATGGCAAGAATGGGATCAAAGGGGACAATAGAGGACAACGAGAAATTTATATTACACGAATAAAGTGCGACTTTAAGTGAACAAATAGGTAACAGAGGTACTGGTGGGGTTGTGGCACAGATTTACAACTGTCGCTTCAGCTGGAACGAAAGACCTAGAGGGAGACCTACTAGCTTGTAGCACGCCGTTTGTACGGTCCACCACCTATGATGTACTGTGAATGTTGTCCGTGGCAGCGGCAGAGATGCAATCGTCAGGTATTCAGCAACGGCTCTGGTAGCAGCGATAAAGGCGACGCAGCGACTATAAAAGTGTACCGCTCTCTTAACTGAATTATAGCCGCTTTGTGAGCACCCCAGCGACCTCTTTCAAGTCAGCGCCAGTGTTGCCTGCGGTTCACTAAATAACGCTGCTGCGCTGGCTTCGTTTTACTGAGAATCCCTTTAAGTGCTTGACATCAGCGCACCGTAAAATCCACACTGTTTCACCAGGGGCCGAAATACAGGACTGAAAACATCGACAGTACGGCATAATATTCGCAAATTCCTACCTTGAGTTGTCTGTACAAATGGTTCAAATGGGTATGAGCACTATGGGACTTATCTTATGAGATCATCAGTCCCCTAGAACTTAGAACTGCTTAAGCCTAACTAACCTAAGGACATCGCACACATCCATGCCCGAGGCCGGATTCGACGTGCGACCGTAGCGGTCGCGCGGTTCCAGATTGTAGCGTCTAGAACCGCTCGGCCACCACGGCCGGCCAACCGAATCTTAGTACAATACAGTACTTACGACAATTGAGAAGTAAGATGGCCCTTTGTAGTAACTTTTACTTTGAAACCAACACTACATGAAAAACAGAGCGTTTACATCACATACTCAAGATAGTGACCATAGGCTTGTGGACGTTGATGCACTACCTGTTGAAGCCATCGTGAATTGTTGATGGACCAATAATGCATATTTCTCATACTGACAACTCCTTTGTTGGGAAAAGACGACTCGTCAGGAAAAAAAAAAAAAAATGGATTAATCACAAGTTGTTGCGACGCCCACTGACAAATTGAACCATATTGTTGCAGTCATTTCTATGAACTTCTTGGCGTAAATGAATAGGTTAAGGACGGAATTTACGACGTCGCAGAAAGCGATGTGCGCTTAGTTTCCAGACACCAAATTCATGTTGTTCAAATGTGTGTGAAAGAAATCTTATGGGAGTTAACTGCTAATGTCATCAGTCCCTAAGCTTACACACTACTTAACCTAAATTATCCTAAGGACAAACACACACACACCCATGCCCGAGGGAGGACTCGAACCTCAGCCGGGACCAGCCGCACAGTCCATGGCTGCAGCGCCTTAAGACCGCTCGGTTAATCCCGCGCGGCTTTCATGTTGATTTCCTCGCGTGCTCACTTGAGGATTTACGACTTCGGCAGTACATTGACCTTAGCAGATTCGTCTGTTCGCGTTTTATGACGACTTCGAGGTCTTACATTTAAACTTCCCGTTTCACGCAGACAAGAAGTAAGACGACCAACCATCGAGCAAGAACCCGATGGCTTGTCAGGGAATCGTCTGCTGTACGGTATTTCTATCTGAACAGAATTTCGCCCGTCTATAGGATATTACAGTACAGATATGTGCAGTAGGGTACAAGACGAACATAGTAATCATGTCAGAGGCGGATTCAAAAATTTTGCGCCTCTAGGCACACCACATTATATGCTACCCCCCCCCCCCCAGAAAAAACATATTTTAAGTAATAACTATTAGCCGATCACTTCACAATTGCCGTTTTGGGTGGGAGCGTTGTGAGCTGTTTCCGTACTCTGCTATTCGTTGTTCTGAAGGACGGGTCAGCGATCCAGTCACGCTCAATCAAAAGGTAATATGGTTCCTGAACTGTACTTGGTGTACGGCAGCGGATAAAACAAACTGAAAACTGCATTGTGTTAACACATTCTTCTGTCGAAAGACAACAGAAACGAATACAGGGAAAATAACATTTCTTTTATGGCCTAAAAATTCAGCAGAGAGTGTAAGAGACAACCGATTCTTGTTATACATTCACTTTTGATATGTTTTTTTTTTTTTTTACACGAAACCGCTGAAAATGAAAATAAAAAAAGTTGTGTTACGATGTAAAAACTGAAGCGAAGGTGTCATACACTAGAAATTAATACGTACTTTTACAGAGATGCGTTTAGAATTAATATTAAACTGTCGTTTTACGATCTAATAACTTGGGTCAGATAAAAAAAAAAAAAACCACTTTCGGTATTAATATGTGAATCTATAGGAAAGCGTAAGAAATGAAAATGAAATAATGATTTCGGTGCACTAACTAATAACTAAATACAGGCGAACAAACAAAGAAGTGGATTTGCTATTACATAATTTTACAGACTAGCGTGGAAAGATCAAATAGCGTGTAAAGCGTTGGTGTCGGTGTAGCTAGATGCTGCATAATAAGTGTACACAATACCTTTAATCCATGTAAGGGCTGAACAGTTTTGTACTGGGGATGAAATGGGGATGAAATGGGGATGAAATTAGGATGATTAGTACAACACAACACCCAGTCCCTGCGCGGAGAAAATCTCCGACCCAGCAGGGAATCCAACCCGGGCCCTTAGGATCGATATTCTGTAGCGCTGACCACAGCCAATGAATGTGCTCTAAGTTACAATAAAAATCACATTATAATCTTAAATTTTTAAAACTAATAGGAATAAATAAAGAAACTCACCAGTCACTAAGGATTGCGTCTGGCTTTGATGGCAGAAAACTCGTTGATCATATCTTTATAGTTCAGACGGTTACCAGTTAGGAGATCGGCTTCGATGTAAAGAATGGACAAGGCGTTAAATCTCTCCTCTGACAACGTAGAACGTAGGTACGATTTCAGTCTTTTAAGAGCCGAAAACGAGCGTCCTGTTGAACAATTTGTAAGTGCCATACATAGAAATATTCTAAGAACAATGTCAACATTCGGAAACACGGGCTGTAACCTCTCTTTTTGTAAAAAATTACTCATTTCGACTGCTATATCATTAATATCAGAAGATTTCAAAAGTTCCGCGAAATGTACACATTCAATGGGGAAGGAAGGCTCTTAATCTGTGTCATATGACGCTTGGAGTTTTGCTGGACGTTCAGCAATATCATCAGGTGAGCTGTTCTTAAGGTTACTGAAAACTGTGAAGGAGTCCAACAGTGTTCGGTAACTCTCCTTCCTCCGAAATAATTCAGCGTACAAGTTGTCGAGTACTGGGAGAAATGTTTCGACTCTTAAATTTTTCCCTTCCAGTCAGAAAAACTTCAGAGTCCGCTTTTTCGTTACCATGAAGTTTGCGTTTTCGTGATCTTTTATAATCTATATCAGTCATAATATCCATGGATTTATTTTCATAATAGTCGAACGTACCACAAATGAATGAAATAAATCCTATAAGTGATTCATATAATTCATTCACTATTTTGGTATCAATATTTACACTTTGCATTTTCAGATTTACACTACTAAATCTCTGGAGTATGTCCTTCGAAACTGTCATCGTGAATACTGTTTCTAGTCTGCTGAGTTGATCCAGTAAAGCTGAAGCCTCATTTCGCACAAGTGGTTTTTCAAACGTGTTATTGGCAATATGTTTGAGGGCATTGATAACGCCCTCCCAGTTTATAAGACTTACACATGCTTCCTCTCTTGTTGACAAACGTGTTTTTGATAAACTTTTTACATGTTTGTTTCCAGGTTTTATGAAAGAAGGCAGTCTGTCCCAACGTTGTGTAGAAGCAGAGAAAAAAATTATATAGGTTTTGCACTACACTGAAAAATGAACATGCTTCTCGACAAGAGCTTGCAGCACTAGTGCCAACTAAACGTAAAGAATGTGCTGCACAAGACACATAATCCACTTTCGGATTTCGTTCTTTAATGCGTGCCGGCAAACCAGTGTAGGTTCCTGACTTGTCATATGACTGCCCTCTAGAGTCAGGAATATCAACGGAATTTGTAGACAGGATTTTTAGTACGGCCTCTGCTAAATTTTCGGACTTGTGTTACGGATATGGTAAATCAGAAGGAAATGTTCAACAGGTTCACCATTCTCGTTCACATATCTTAATATGAAAGATAATTGATCAATATGTGAAATGTCCAGCAGTAGAATCTATTATTATAGAGAAATATTTGGCCTGTTTTATTTCACTTATGATAATTCGTTTTATTCTTTTAGAAAGAAGCTCTATTATTTCATCACCGATTGTTGAAGAATGATAACTTGTATGTCAGACGGAAAACTTTCCCGGCGTTCATATTGTTCCACAGAATTTCGGGTGAACTGCCAGATGTTTGTAGTTTCTTGGCACAATATTTCGGTGCAGTCTTCTGGCCATCTTCAGGTGAAACTGCCATGGATTTCCATATCGTCCAACGTGCTTTGAGATAAAAGAATCAGACTCGGATATACGTTCAAGACACATCATAAATTTACCATTGAGTAATGAATGGAATCTTTGAACGTGTCCATGTAGGGAAGTCCACGACTTGTTAGCCTCTTCATTACTGCAGACATCCTGTTCAACAAACTGCAGCACTACATTTTTCCTGTCTCAACATATGACTCGAAATGGTTATCTATTGTTCCAAGAGTGATAACTCAGAATTTTTGTGTTCAAGTGAATTCTCATGATGAGATAAAATATTAGAAATATACCATTAGTAGCAATCGCTGCCATACCTCCGAACAATTAACATGATGCACAAAAAGCAGCACCGGTGCTATAGGAGTATACTAGAGAATCACGCAAAGTTGATTCTCCGTTTAAAAGTTTACGGTAAAATACATTTCTGTTCAAATATCTGGTTTTGTCGCCTATTGATCTTGTTGAATTAGAAAAATCACTGATACAATTTTGATTAATGCCACGTTGTAAGAGAATGTCGATTGTTGATTCACTGACGCATCATTCTGCATGATCATAACTAACGAGGTTATTTCCTTTTGTGATATCTGACTCGACACTTAGTTTCCTGTGAAACTCGAAATCAGGAACAATGTGCTTTTCTTTATTTTTAAATTTTGTCGTCTTTATTTGCTTCTCTTACAACAGCTGCAGTGCCAGAAATATCATCTGTACTAATTGAACTCGAAGTCGAACTAGCACATTTTTTGCGAAAAATTTATCTACTCTGCCAAGCGTCTTTAGAACATTGGCTTTTCGTTCTCGCATTTCCTTCGATAATTTCCGAAATGCTGCCCCACTTAATTTTGCACGTTCGCTTTCTTCACTGTTATTCTTGTTAAGGCACTTACAAAATTGTCAACCAACAGTCAAAACAAAAGATAAAATTGTAAAAGGAAAGAAAGAAAGACTGTATTCAATTCCAATCTTACCACAACGCACATGAGCACGAAGTTTTTTACTTTAAACATGGCATACGGGCACAAAGATTTTTCCTTTAAACACGTAGCGATGCACTGACCAACTTGGATTACTCGACGTACCTGTCCTGTAAAAGAACGACAATGCACAATAATTTAATTTCATTGCCGCCTATTTCTCTGTTGTCATTTGTAACGCCACTTCCTTTGGACGCAAAATTGAAAATATAAAATAGTACCCGAAACCCAGTAAAAGTCCAAAAAGCCAAGATCCAAATTTCAAGTTCCACTGAAATATTATCACTTGAATAGTAGCAAGTATATAGAAAAGAAATCCAGTATATAGTGACTTAATGTTTTGGAAAGGAAAAGAAAAGAAATAGGATCCATTAGTTTCAAATTAAAGTAATAGTAGATCGCAAAGTAGTGTACATATAAATCACGGAATAGAATGAGTGAACTCAAGGAATACTCCTTGTAAGTACTCTTTGAGGACAAAGTGTAATACAGAACAAAAAATGTCGTACATTGTAAATGTGCTGCTAGCGCTTGCTGGATCAAGTCGTATATCAACGTGTATTCTTGTACGTAGCGCGACGAGATTGTTTTTGTGCATTTTTGGAAATTCTGCGATCTGCTAGGAATCATAATCTTGAAGCAGGTAGATCAGAAACCTTGAGTATATCATTACGTAAAGGCAAGAGGGGAAAAGATCCGGTCTTAAACTGATTATCATACGGGGAGGACTGAATTGGTTTAAATGGCTCTGAGCACTATGGGGCTTAACATCTGAAGACATCAGTCCCCTAGAACTACTTAAACCTAACTAACCTAAGGACATCACACACATCCATGCCCGAGGCAGGATTCGAAACTGTGACCGTAGCGATCGCGCGGTTCCAGACTGAAGCGCATAGAACAGCTCGGCCACTGAGGCCGGCCCAAGGAGGACTGAACTTTACCCCAAGAAAATAGACTGTTAGCAATTTACCGACATAGGAAGTGAACATTGGTACTGAATTGTGAGAAAGTACTGAAGTTTCGTTAAAGTAGCAAATGAAATCTGGATCTTATTACAAACTCTTTGACTGAAACTTACGTAACTAATTCCACCCAGCTTAGGGAAAAGTTACTTCCTTAATACAATGAGAGGACGTGAATAGTATAGAATAAACCAGCATAAAGTGTATTTAGTATGTGCCATTTCTTTCAACCCATTTAATATTGCGTGTTTATGAAATATTTATTTGCGCGACGACATAAATAAGTAACACGGCGTATCGTTCATAAATATTCTTTGCAGCGTTAGACAGTTACTGTACCGATTCGAACTATAAAGCTTACGTAAACTGAAAACTTAAGGGGAGAAAATATTACCGTACATGGACTGCAGTCACAGTTAGTACAAGAATAGCCTATAGTGTGCGACTACGACTAGCTGTGCTCGTACACGTAGGGGAGCATGTATTTATTTGAACTGGTCGGTGTCATCGATACGCATTCGGCGTGAATACAGTGCAGCAGGTCAGATTTTTTTATTTAATGTTCCTCATAAGACAATATATCTAGTTAGTCGGAGCACGAATTTCATCAACGAACATTTCCAATACATCTTAAGAGGAGCAGTTACACAGCGAACAGTAGAAGCGCACCTGCCGGCTCGAATTCGTCTCGGAAAGAAAACGGGACTGTCCATTTTTTGGCTTCTGTTTCACGTGTCGCCGTAATTTGAGCTGGTACGCAAATATGTTCTGAACATTCTTGACACTGCCTTTCTAATTTAAAAAGCAAATAATTTTTGCAATTTCTTGCAGTGAGGTGTGCTGGATCGACTATGATCCCATTTATTCTTATAACATTTTAGTGTTTTCTATAGGCAGAGAAGACAGACTACAAAGTTTAAGTAGTCTTGTTGGCAGTTGATATGGTGTGTTGTCATTTGTATGGACATTGCTGTTATGTCTACACGCAAATGCTCCTTTTGTTCTAACATAAAATAAAAATAACCTTTCCTCAAAGAAAAAAAAGCTTAGTTAAGAAGTTTAATATAAAATTTGCAGTGCCACGTACTAATCGATTGCAGAGAGTAGGAACTTTGATATCATGCAGGCTGCAGCACAATAAATGAGACAAACGAATGTTGGTTTCTTCTTCTTTTTTCGCCAAAAAAGTAACTAAGTAAAAAATACAGTAAATAAAATTTGTAAACTCATGTGAAATATATTTCACACATTATTAGATATTCTGCTTATGCGCTTTTCGTACAAACATGTGTTTAAAAATGTCAAACATTCCTAGTATCAACATGTTTTCTTCAATGGGCATCATTAAATCAAATCTCAGATACTGAAGACCACAGAGCTTTCACATTAATTATATTAGTGGAGGGTTGACTTGATACTTCCCCGTAATTTCTGCAAGAAATTTAAGTAGAGTCTGGTTTTACATACTGACGCCCACACATGTTACAGTATTTAAGAAACTGCTGATATGTTTATCACAGCTCTTCAGGGTCCCGGTATTTTCACGGGGAAAATATGGTAGGGTTAAGTAGAAGCCCACAACATTCTCGGAATAATAAAGTTTCAAACACTGTATTGTAGATTGCGTCCTGACGGCTTAATTCAAAATATTTTGAACAGTCATGAAGCTGATACCAGACAGAAACCCAATGTTAAATTTCTAATCAGTTACCAAGTAAACTATCTATGTTTCCAAGCTTGTATTGTCGAATTTCGTCCTTACAGCTTATTTAAACTAGCAACTTGGTTAACAGTATTAAAAAATTTTGTCGTTGTAAGCGCAGTTATTTTAAAATCTAAAAGGTTAAAATCAGTACAGAGCAAAAAATGCCGCATCCCTTTAGGTGCTGCCCATATGCCCGTGTCTAGCGGGCCTATATGTAAATCAGTCAACGAATCATATGTTCTCCAACAGCACTGAACATAAAAATGCAAGTTACTAAATTATTTCCTGTATATATACTTTCTTTGTAGATCATTAGCATTTTTACCTTAGCGGCAGGTGGCGGTGGTGGTGGTGGGGGAGGGGGGAGGGGGGGAGGGGGGGAGGGGGAGGGGGGGGGAGGGAGAGAAGTCCCTGCGTTTACGTGAGTCGGAAATCATAAATAAAACCTACTCCTCTACTGCAACACCGTATTGGGTACGTAATGTGTTTATTCAAGGCAGTAAACAGCTCTGTTTCGTCACAACTTGTGTTCTCTTTGCCGTTTGCATATCTACGTCTTATTGACAAAAATGGTACACTGTGGTACATTTTTAAATAGTTCTTGCAGAGGGTAAGTATATTCTTGAATAAAATGTACATAATTCCATTTACAAAATTTAACCTCTAAGCTGTATCACGTACATCTGTGGGGGTACATAAAACAGACGCTCAGCAAAACCTAGTAAATGATGTTAAAATAAACATTGGTTGAGTCAATTTTTCATTTAACGCACAAGAGAAAGTCATTTTGGATGAGCAAGAGAAATGGGACACAGTGTATGAAGTGTGTGAACAGCGTCAGATGAATGTTCTCTATGAAGAACCCGGAGATCACACGTACTCGTGTGATAGCAGCTGACACAGTATGAAAGGGGCCACATTGTGGGTATCCATTTGGCTGGCTGTTCGATCGTACAATCTCCACAATTATGGGGCATTAAGATGTGACAGTGACCCAACGTTGGACTACATGGGATCGTAGGAGCAGGCAAACTCGTCGTCGAGGTTCCGGTCGACCGCCTCTGACCACCAAATGGGAGGATCGCCGTATTGTGCACAAAGCACATCTTAACCCCTTCACATCTCCGCCTGCAGTACGAGAACAAATACTGGACTCTAGGCAACATTCTGTGTTATCATGCTTCAATGGTCGGAGACTAGCAACGCCGTACTGGAGAACTAGAACTGCATGTGTAGACGATCGTTAACACCACAATCGGCCTAATTTGGAGTAGTGCTGTGACCGGCAAGCATGGAATGTTGATGAATGGCGTCGCCACGCATTCGGCGATGAATATTGGTACTGTTCTATCTTGGATGACCGTCGTAAGGGGGAATGATGTCTACCTGGGGAGTGGTATCGTTCTTCCAATGTTTTGGAGCGGCAGCGGTGTTATCTCTGGCGGCTTGGTCTGTGAAACCATCAGGAAATGCTTCAAGTCAGGACTGGTAGTGACTGAGGGAAGCTGACGGCACAACTGTACGACATGAACATACTGTTTCCTCCCACGTGTCTTGGTGCCATTTGTCGACTTGTCGACAGTTCAACGTTCTTCCACACATGGTACAAGTGTCTATGAACTCTCTGGGTGATGAGGTATTCCTCCCCCACCCCCCACCCCCAGATCTGCAGATCTGTCGCAGATAGAACTTGTACGTGACCAGCGCGGACGTCAACTCAGTGTCACTGCCAGCATGCAGGATATCAAGACTCATTTACGAAAGTTATGGGCTAGCTTATTTCAGGAGACGATACAACGGCCGCATGACATCCTTTCCAACCGAATTAGAGCGTACATCCTGGCCAGAGAGGATGCGACTTCGTACTGATAGGTGGGCTCATACTGCCAAGTTCCTTGTAAATTTGACACGATTTTGCTATCACTGGTAAAACATCAGATACCATCTGAAGCCATGAGCTTGTGTTAGGCAGTACGAATTGAATCCCGTTGCCCTTTATATCGAGTTAGATTTGAACAATGTTCTGTATCAGGGTATATCTTCCGCAAGCCATTGCACAGTACATCACGGAGGATAGTTGCGCTATTATTTGCCATCCTGTGTCCTGTTTGATAAGAGCATAGAGAGGAAGAAAATTTACTTTCACTATGGCTGCTACATACATGTTCTAAGCTATTTTTTTTTTTTATTCGCTAGGTCCCCGCTCGGGGTGCTTTGTGGGGCAGCACAAATGTGGCACAATTCACGTGGGACACCGATTTTTTAAATTTGCGGAACATAGTTTCGCGAGAATCTTTCAAATCTTGCGCTTGGGCTATATCGACCATGTAGTGATTTACTTCGACGTTTCAAACGGATGCGAAAGAGCAGCTGCCGTCCATTCTTTGAAAAATTAAAGCTCAAATATCGAAATTAATCACCGAATTACGTATTTTCATTGTAAGTTGCCAGACTCGCAAGTCCTCCCAGTAAACTCTCAATTCTCCCCATTTCCACTACTGTCGCGTGTAGTGCGACAATGATACGGCATTTATTTAAGTAGGCAATAATGTTGCGAAGAATGGCGCGAAAGCTGCCTCGGAGGCCGGTAAAAACGGCGGCAATTGTAGGGACGTTAGGCGGCGGGATACACTGCTGTCCCAACAGACTGCCGCCAGGAACCCCGAACACTGTACTTCTCCTATGTGGCCATTTTTCACCAATAGTAGCGGATTCCCGCCATTGGCTTATGCTAGGGAAGAGTTGGAGGTGTCTTTAAAGTCACCCCCCCCCTTCCTCCCCGCCCCCAATTCTGTCGGCACTGGAACCATGTAGTGGTGTGACTTGTCTCAACAGAACGAATCCCTAAAAGCACATGCATTCCGTTGTTCTCCCTCGTTATGTCTCAGTTCCTCGCAGACTACAGTCAACTTACGTGACTCTTCGCAGTCAGTTTCCGCCCCCGGTGCGCCAGCATGTGAACAGCTTTCATGAAGTGAGCTTCCCGCCATTACTCTCTCTTGCGACATACCCAATACTTTGTAGTCAATTTAGGCGTTTCACATTGTAATCACTAGGGTGACTAGCTGCAGTTATTCAATGTTAGTTGATTTGGGGGATGGGGACCAAACAGTGAGGTCATCGGTTGCATCGAATTAGCTAAGGATTTGGCAGGAAGTCGGCCGTGCCCTGTCGAAGGAACCATTCCGGAATTTGCCTGAAGTGATTCAGGGAAGTCGCGGAAAACCTAAATCAGGATGGCAGAACACGGGTTTGAACCTTCGTCCTCGCGAATGCGAGCCCAGTGTACTAAGCACTGCGCCACCTCGCTCGGTTTGTGCAGTGGATTGCATCTACTTGTTTTTATTTTATTACTTCTGTGCGTGTGTTTGTGTGTGTGTGTTCCTCTGTTATGTTTTACTCAGATTCAGAGCATCCTTTGCCGACAGCTAGGTGAAAATATAATATTATTGACCATGTTTCTTGTTGTCCAACGATGTACTCTTTGCTAATCTTAGTAATAATCATCGGTACTTGATTTTCAATGACAAATATATCTTGTTATTGTGTTCATTACCGGCAGTAGGGATGCGTTACCGTATACCTTACAACATGCAGTCACTGTCAGCAAAATAATGTTACAGGTCACAAACCTATCCTGCAAATAGGAGCCGGCCGCTGTGGCCGAGCGATTCTAGGTGCTTCAGTCTGGAACCGCGCGACCGTACATGCCGTACTGCAGGTTCGAATTCTGCCACGGGCATGGATGTGTCTGATGTCCTTAGGTTAGTTCGGTTTAACTAGTTCTAAGTTCTAGGGGACTCATGACCTCAGAAGTTACATCCTAAAGTGCACAGAGCCATTTGACCCATTTGCAAATAGGAAAATAAATTCATTTTCCCTGTCCAAGGAGGAAATTATTTAATCATAGTAGTAGCGTGTGAATTTCACTTCACGACAGCATCTTCACCAGATACTACCAACAATCAACGCTTTCTCCAGTCTCCTCGCACTTCCGCACTCATGGAAAACATACTTGTTAAGAGTTGTTAATAAATACAGAGTGAGACATGGGGGGAAGGTACATGCTTCGAGAGGTGATAGTATTGATGATTCTGAACAAAAAACCTTTTTAAGGACATACGCCCTAATCCGAATAGTTTCCGAGAAAAACATCTTTTATGTCAGTTCTTGAATAGCCCGAAAACCACGGCCTGTAGCTAAAACGTGTCACAATACCAAGTTGCACGACATTCAGTTTCATATAAAAAAGGTTTTATTCATCTTTTTCTCTAGGGCTCATAGTTTGCTAAAGAGAGAGAGAAGAGAGAGCATTGAAAATCTCGCAGGACGCACATGCGCTGCAGCTTAGGTAGTTTTTGTAGGTCAGTCTGAGGTAGTTTCCTGACCTGATAGACTTCAAGTGTCTTGTATCAAATTGTTCGTTTCAAAGTAACCTACACTATTGTAGTGCATTGTAAACGAAGGAAATGTACTCAATAATATTGGAAATAAATAATAATAGACATTAAACGTGTAATAGCTAGGAAACTATTTGGAATAGAGCTTATGTCCATCTGAATTCTTTTGTTCGGAACCACCAATACTTTATCATCCTTCAAAGCACGTGTCTTTCCTCCAGACTCTTCGTGTATAAGAAGACCTTCTATGCAGTTACCTGAACAAAGGGACTGTAATTTTATAGAATAGTCTCAACAAATTCAAGCCTTCAGTTTCTCGCTTTTGTTCCATTTCGTACAGTTTCTTTTTATTACATCCAAGTCTTCAAAATATGTAACAGGCTACGAGAGTTTATAACTAATATTCCTATTTGTAATGGGCTTCGGCTATCACATATCCGCATTCATAGAAATCTACAATATTTCCAGTTGATCTTAAAGGCTTGTTCAGTGTTTGCCAGTTACTGTTTTCTCATTTACAAGGTAATTAGCTTCAAGAATCACTTGATCCCAGACAACTCCCGAAAAACTGTAACTCAGTATCACACCAACATAAACAAAAGTATGATCATATGCGTTAACAAGATAAATTAGCGTTCTGACTGAAGGTATCTTGTTAGGAAGGACGCAGCATGTTTTCTTGTCTCGAGAGTAACATCTGGCGAGGCCCAGGAAAGTTTTTTGCTACGTTTGCTCTTCACGATATTTATTAATTACCTGGCAGACATGTTAATAGTAACATCACATTTTTCGCAGCTTCTGCGCTAGTCTATAGTGAAGAACTACCTTAAAAAATACGCTGAAATGCTAACTTAGATCGTGATAAGATTACAGGGTGGTGTAAAGATTGGCAACTATAAAAGTGTACACATCACAAAATACAAAAACCGTGGTGTCTTATGACTTGTGTATCAAAGAGTCACAAGTGAAATCAGTGAGTTCTTACAACTACTTGAGTGTTATAACATGCGACTATACGAAAAACACGCAGGAGACCTATCCTAGACTGTTGCTCGAGTGTTTGACGTCCATAACAGATACGACTAAGAGGCATACTGCACATTCACAACGAAGGGCGGCACGAATGGCCACTTACACAACGGTTCAGTGACTTTCACCGTAAGTTACACTGTTTTCATGTAATGTTACCTGTTACCTGGAGCAGTGTACAACATCAAGCTGATTAGTTGTAGTGTACAGTCTAAGACACAAAGAAAACACATACCATGAAGCCAGAATGAGATTTTCACTTTGCAGCGAAGTGTGCGCTGATATGAAACTTCCTTGCAGATTAAAATTGTGTTCTTGACCGAGACTCGAACTCGGGACCTTTGCCTTTCGCGGGCAAGTGCTCTACTATCTGAGCTACCCAAGCACTTGTTCGCGAAAGGCCAGGTCCCGAGTTCGAGTCTCGGTCCGGCACCCAGTTTTAATCTGCCAGGAAGTTTCACACACCATGAAGGAATTACGTGAATAGGATGGAAATCGATAGATATGATGTACATATACAGACAAACAAATGATTACAATTTCAGAAAACTGCTGACTGCCGAACGATTCTACTGCCACCAACATACATCGTGCGTAAGGACTACGAAGAGAAGATACGAGAAATTAGAGCTCATACGGAGGCGCGCAGACTGTCGATTTTCCCTCGTTCTATTTGTAAGTGCAACAGGAAGGGAAATGAAAAGTAGTAGTACAGGGTAAAAAAATGGTTGAAATTGCTCCGAGCACTATGGGACTTAAATTCTGAGGTCATCATTCCCCTAGAACTCAGAACTACTTAAACCTAACCAACCTAAGGACATCACACACATCCATGCCCGAGGCAAGACTCGAACCTGCGATCGTAGCGGTCATGCGGTTCCAGACTGAAGCGCCTAGTACAGGGTACCTTACGCCACGCACCATACGGTGGCTTGTGGAGTATCTACGTAGATGTAGGTGGAGAAAAATTGGATGACTTATTCAAGAGAAAGAACTTCACAAACTGACAAGTCAGTAACGCGTTAGTCTACGTCTGGCCCTTATGGAAACAGTTATTTAGCTTGGCATTGATTGTTAGACTTGTTACAGACGTTTGTCAGTATACAAATGATTACTTTGTCTGGTTTCCTTGTTTTTAGCAGTTGAAAATGTGAAAATGTTTTCCCGAAATATGTTGTGGCAATAGTCACACGATCGACAACAGGGCTGAATATGCTCAACATTGCTTGAATAACAAATGTATGATGGCTTCACATCAGTTAAACTGTAAAAGCATTTTTAGACCAGGAGATCATGGAAGTGTGCGAAAATCGAAAATCACCATAGACTGTCGGATGTGCCAGCGATGTCAATAATGAGTGTAAATGCATACCCCTCAGTCGAAGTGTCGACAGTCTGCTGTATTAAGTACTGTCTATGGATTGGACCCATGAGCTCCATGTGAGCATGGCGTACCATCAACCTTCTTGCTTCACTGGAAAGCTCAGATTTAAGAAACGTAGTGAAGAAGCGTCTGTAAGAGATCCAGCCAAACCACGTCTGTATTGATTTACCAAATTCGACATAGAAGGGGTGCGTGGCCAATCGTGAACACCATTAACTCACCGACATACAGACTGGCCAAAAACCCAGTTATGCTGCTAAAATCCTTTGCGTGATCTTGCAGTCACCATTTGAAGAGGTACTTCGACACTTTAACAATATTTAAGGGCTTGTAACTACAGCGGATGACTTGCTTGTGAGTTTCTTCACGAAAAAGCTATCCCACTTCTGGGTCATCACTTCCAAGGGCAAATAGTAAAACCCTTCGAGTATGTAGGCAATACCAGCTTCTTTAAGTGCAGTGGTGAGTTTAACAGCCGGCCGGTATGGCCGAGCGGTTCTAGGCGCTTCAGTCTGAAACAGCGCGACCGCTACGGTCGCAGGTTCGAAACCTGCCTCGGGCATGGATGTGTATTATGTCCTTAGGTTAGTTAGGTTTAAGTAGTTCTAAGTTCTAGGGGACTGATGACCTCAGATGTTAAGTCCGATAGTACTCAGAGCCATTTGAACCGTTTAACATATAAGAAGATGGAGTAGCCAAGGGAACAACACTCTCGGTGAAATTTTCGATCTCTACATGGAGCAAATTTAAGGACGTAGCGTTTCGAAACCTAGTTACATATTCCACTATGGCAATGATGCGCATTCGTGATGTGGGAGCATGGCAGTCAAGTAACGAATGAGTCTCTGTATTTCTTAAACATTTTTCGTAACATTAAATACAATATGAAACCAGAAGAAAATGGTCGTCCACCTTTCATTGAGGTACTTTAGGACAAACAGTTTACAGGAAGGAGAGCCACACAGATCTATAACTGGATGTTGCGAATCATCCTGCGCAGAAACATAGACTCTGTTGGGAAGAGGGCGCGTAATGTATTACATCTGAAGGCTCTCAACGGAGCTGAAACACATGAACAAAGTGTTCCATCAGTAGCCTGGTGCCCACAACAAAATGGAGGGGGCGGCCGCCCAACCTGAATACATATAGGGCCACTCGCAAAATCTCGACAGACTGCCAGAACAATGTAAGTGTAACACTCATCTAATCGTCACGGTACCTCAACGCTGACGCTCGACGGGACACTTGAGAGACTTTCAGCTGTTTCGGGAATCAATAAATTCTAATCCTCGTCACACTTAGTTGCATGTGATGATTCACACAGTATTTTGTGATATTTGGAGTAGGTAGTATTTAAGAAAAGGAAAAAAAGGATATTCACACGTCCGAGAAAAGACGGAGCTAGGAACAGAGTTGTGTAACCACAGTAGGCTACTGTAGCCTATCGTAAGCGTAGCTAGTAACTTTGGTCTGTCGGGATTGTACCAGTGTTACTTGTATGTTAGGTGTGCTGCATATCTACTGGGCGTCACTTCATAACGACGTCTTTCTTTATGTATGTGATCCGTAACTTATTAGACTGCCCTTAAATCTGGAAGCGGTGAACCAACTAGAGAGAACATCAAGATATATAAAAGGCTAAGTAACCTACAAAACCTTTTTGTTCTGCATAGTTATTCTTCTGTCTGTTACTTAAAAATAAACAATATTCAGGGAAAATTGAAGCTGTCGATATTTAATTCTGGTTTTATTTGAAAATTGTTAATTTGTAACATGAAACAGAGGGATGTTGTAACAAAAATAAAGGAAACAATACGGATTTATCATACAGCACTAGAAACCGCATTTTTCTCAGCAATAAGGTTAAGTAATAAAAAAAACGCAGAACCACAGTATATCAAACAACGCCTCAGTATTTCGTCGAAATTATACAAAACATGATTCTGTTATTCTTAAACAACTTTCACATTTATGAGTTATAACAAGGAACTCTTGCCTTTGAAGAGAATAAAGAACACTCTATTGAGTCCAAAATAACAACCATATATATATATATATATATATATATATATATATATATATATATATATATATATATATATAATTGTTGTTATTTTGAACTCAATAGAATATTCTTCATTATGATCAAAGGCAAGAGTTCCTTGTTATAGCTCATAAATGTGAAAGTTGTTTATGAAGCTCGTCTAATCTGTATGCATATTTTAACCTTACCCTATCAAACGCTGACACTGTTTTATCCTTCTTTCCATTACACAGAGTTTAAGCTTAGTTTCTGCGACGACATATTTTCACAATTAAATTACAAGTAACATGAAAATTTAACAACAATAATTATATATACCGTATATATATATAATTATTGCAGTTATTTTGGACCCAACAGAACATTCCTCATTATAATCATACATATATATAAAATGTTTTGGCATGTACACTGTACTTGCATCAAAAGCAATTGCTTTGGTTACATAAAAGCGCAGAAATTACGATATCACCTAGTTTTTGATACTTACAGATTACAATTTATATTGTGTGAGGATGTAACATATACAGTGGACTAACACTGAATGATGCGCAGTTCTAATTATGTGTAAAACAAACACACAAATAAAAAAACAAAGCCAAATCGTCGGTTCCGAGTTTCTCTCTCACGTATTCATTTATATTTCTTTCCCTTTTAATGTTACCAACACTACCAGGAATCCTACCATTTAATATGTCATTTACGTCGTGTACCAAAACTCAGAAGCTGCAGGTCTGGTAGAGCGCAACGCGAGTAAGGAAAGAGCTGAGGAAGACACCGCACTATAGATCTTGTGTATTTCTTGTCTGCTTATTCACTGTGTTCCAATCTGTATGCATATTTCCACCATACCCTATGAAACGTTTACACTCCTTTATTCTTCTCTCCATTACACAGAGTATAAACTGACTTTCTGGTACGACAAATCTTCAGAATTAAATTACAAGTAACATGAAAACTTAAATGCAATTAATCATTTAGGTGCAAAATTCATTTTAAGAACACCAGCATTTTATCCTACTGTTATTATTTCTGTAAAGTATAGTCTTAAGATTTTATTCATTTACTTTTGCAACTACGTATCTCGCATATCTGCTGAGGACGACCGTGAAAAATGAGGGCGCTAATTCCATTCGCACATACAGAGGACGGAACACGTGTCATTCGTTTTAACTCTACCGCCATGCAATAGGAGTTTCTTAAGCGGCACCCATTCTCCACTCCCGCTCTCAATTTCCAGATATTGACTCAGATCCGCCTGCAAATTGAATTTGCTTTTGTATCAAAGGAGATAGAACCACTGAATTACGTTTGATCTCGAAGCGCAAGCGTATTTATATTTCAGCCGAGTTCTGAATTTGTTACTTCGAATGAGAATTATAGAACCTGATTATTCTGAATAGAAGCACAAGGAGGGAGAAGGGAAACGTGAACTGCACAATATTTCATCAGACTCACACAGTGAATAGTAAATAAGGGAAGTAAATTCGGTACAAAGATTCGTCTACGCAGCTTAATATACGGCTACTCCCATCGTCAGATCTGCTGATATTAAACTTTGAGCTTTGACCTGATGATGGCAGAAAATATCAAGCGATCTAGATAACTTTACTGACAAAATCGACACAGTGAACTGTAGTTCTGATGTCGGCATTGAACCAATGAGTGTAAACAAACCCGCCGTTTTACTTTTATACTTTTCGAATCATACTACTGTAGCGAAATTTCTTGGCGAAATGTCTCAACATTTTGAAGTACGTACAGATGTTCGAAAAGCAGATTATCCCTTCCCACTACTGTTCAACGTAGTGTTAGACAGTTCATCAGAATTTATAAGATATTTTAGGGCAAGCGGAAGAGAATGAAGTTGTCAGACCAAGCTCTAAAGTGCTCTTTCAGAGTGCATAAGAAAGAAAGGAGAATACGAGTCATAGTAGATATTTCCTTTTTATCTTCTTACTTTGCAGGACACCGTAGACACCGTGACACCGTAGAAGGCAGATGGAGTAGTCGATCGAATGATGTTATGGAGCTAATGACGAATCTATGTCCTTTTTGTGCTCTAATAAATGTGACTGATCACTCAGTAGATCTGTGAATATCTTCACATTGTGTAGATTGAACTATATCTCTGTAGTCCCAGAACCTGTTACATTGGTAATGCACCACATGCTTTCCATACGACGGGTGATGACACGACTTTCTGTCTCTGTAGTGTAAGTTCCTACTTAGCAAACAATCAGGGCTGTTCTGCCAGATGTTCTTACTGCTGAAAAATCACTTCGCAACACTTGCGACCTGTCGTGCTAACTCTGTGTCGATTGGGAGGCATACCTCTGGTATCGCTATCCATTTACTCGAAACTGGAAGCTAACTGTTTGTTGACATTCTCCTTAGCACTGGGCTCCATAGCGTACAGTTATCAGAATACGGGAGTGCCCAGCCAAACACTATACTTGCTTTCAATTTCGCCAACTTTGATGAACAGTGGGTAGTCACAGTGGTAGCATTAGGGCAGATACTGAAAAATGTTCTCTTTCGTTTCATGTTGTTATGCCTAAGTGTGGTGGAAGCCGTTTCGGATTGCATGAAAAATTAAAACTTTGTGACTGCAGAAACCAGAATATAAAACGCAAAACTTTTCTAAGAACAAATGTGGATCCCAGCCCCAATATGTTGGTTACCAGCGAATCTGGCAGTGCTTTGCAATTGCTAAATACATAAGGGAATTACGTATAGGTCCTAATCTTCTTCCTGCCCCCTCCCCTTCCACTCTATGTCCATCTCCTAATCTTCTCCTCCCCCTCAGTAGTGGGTCAACAGCGGTACTGGTGCATTTTACTAGTGTGGGAAGCATACATTCAGGAGCAAACTTGATTGATACGTAACCCTCCCCCTCAATTCAGCCTGTTGTTCTGCTATGTCCACTGTGACCACTTGAGATTTATGACCCCCTGGGGATAATCAGCCCTTCTGAGAAACCCCAACAGCTTCCCCCTCCCCCTTCTCCTCCCACACCCCTCTGAAAACCTACAGTCCTCCCCCCTCCCCCTCGCCAATACAAGTACACTTTCAGGATTGAGTTACTTTAATATTAATCCCTCCCCTTTGTGAAATCCCTCAGCTCTCTCCCTCCTCTCTCCCACCTGGAAATTGGTGGGTATGTACAGGAGAGGGGGGAACTCATGACAGGAAATTTAATTACACAGCAGAGGGTATATTGTTTGTTTATAAAACACAACTTTCAGGGGTTAGATCTCTCTGGTTCATCGTTCTCTGCTATTTGGAAAGATGCAGGTCTTGTAAAATACATTAAAAGGAAGTAACTAAATCGATCGTTTTCTTGATTCTGACCACTCAAGGAACACCATTGACATTACTCATGGTATGTACTGGGTGATCAAAAAGTCAATATAAATTTGAAAACTTAATAAAGCACGGAATAATGTAGATAAAGAGGTAAAAATTGACATGCATGCTTAGAATGACATGGGGTTTTATTAGAACAAAAAAAAAAAACACAGCTAGACGTGTGAAAGATCTCTTGCGTGCATCGTTTGGTGATGATCGTGTGCTCAGCCGCCACTTTCATCATGCTTGGCCTCCCAGGTCCCCAGACCTCAGTCCGTGCGATTATTGGCTTTGGGGTTGCCTGAAGTCGCAAGTGTATCGTGATCAACCGACATCTCTAGGGATGCTGAAAGACAACATCCGATGCCAATGCATCACCATAACTCTGGACATGCCTTACAGTGCTGTCTACAACATATATTCCTTGACTACAGCTATTGTTGAGTAATAATGGTGAACATGTTGAGCATTTCCTGTAAAGAGCATCATCTTTGCTTTGTCTTACTTTGTTATCCTATTTATTGCTATTCTGATCAGACGAAGCGCCATCTGTCGGCCATTTTTTGAACTTTGTATTCTTTTTGTTCTAATAAAACCCCACGTCATTCCAAGCACGTGTGTCAATTTGTGCCTCTGTATCTACATTATTCTGTGATTTATTCAGTTTTCAAATTTATACTGATTGTTTGATCACCAGGTATTACAATGTTACAAACATTCTAATCACGAAGTGTATGCCACGTGCACTCCACCATGTCACACCACACACCAGCCACCTTGGCACCTTGGACATTTCAGCGCTATGCCCATTTGAGGGCCCACGACTACTGAGCTGCTACAACACCAGATGCCGCGTGCTAGTCCCTGAACAAAAGCTTCAGATGGTAGCAACCCTTTGATAACTGATATCTGAGATTTCCTGTCGAAATATGTGCCCTGTCTCCTCTCTCTCTCTCTCTCTCTCTCTCTCTCTCTCTCTCTCTCTCTCTCTCAGTTGGATGAGTCCTGCTTTTGTGAACCAACATATGTCAACATACAAACAAAGATGTCTGCCCCACCCCTCCACCCTCCCATCCCCCACCTGTGGCTCCTTATCACTCATGAAGACCTGGTATTGATAGTTGGTCATACCTCTGTTCTCACACTTCCACCGCTATGGAAACTTGTAGCAGACGGGACAAAGACATTCGAAAAGGAGTAGGTGATGTCTGTCGCCTGGCTCACTAACCCCACCTTTCTCCTGAAAAATGTAGTAGAAATCTGGTAAAATTCCCCTCCCTTCAGCTATGGATATCTTGGAAATATTCCCTGACTATCAGATTGACTAATTAATTAAATCGATATCCTTTGTGAGTAACCAAATATTTTTTTCTTGGGTTTGTTGGTGGATACATTTGGTGGCATTCAACTCTGCAACTGTCCCGTTTGCAAATCCTGCTGGATTTTTGTCCCTAGCCTCCTAATCGTGAATACTTTCACAGTTACATAGGTCATTTGATAGGAAGTCAGTTACATTGGAGGTAGCTGAAAATTTCGCATTTCACATCAGTTGCATGTTATGTCTTAAACAATTTGCAGGAGCTGCTGGACAGATGCATGATAGCAGTACAACTACAGGAAACAATAAATGGATCAATCGGTAGTTTCAGTTTAAGACTGAATTTTTTATGTGCTATAGAATTCCTACATTGGTTCTCTCTGCTTCATTCATAAGGAAGAGGAAGGGGATACTGTGTGACAGGACAGAGGCAACAACAACAAATATCTCGGGAAGATAGACTCCACTGCAGAAACAGTACACACGACACACTTAAACAGCAATCCAAACTGTAGCAGTAGTTACAGTATAGTTGTGGCTAGATGTTGGAGATCGCTATCAATCGGGAACCTGATGTCGCGATTGGGATTTTGAAACACTACAGAATTCTGAAATTGGTTCCTTCCGGTACATTCAGAAGAAAGAGGAGGAAAGGTCTACCATAAAATCTGTAGCAATAGCTGTTGTCACGGGTACATGTCACAGGTCGCAGAAACACTTAACACATCCTGCACACCAGTCCCCTCATACGCAACCAGCGCCAATGTTCAGTGGTGGCAGAAACTGCTGCTGCGACTGCAGCTGCAGCCATGGACACACATGTATGTCAGAGTGTACGACGCCCCCACCATGGAGGGCATCCTGCCGCCGTTGGATAAGCAGCTGAGCAGCAAGTCGTATACTCCTAGCTCACTCGTTTGTTACATAGTTTAATTCTTATTTTCTTTGCGTGTTTTTGATACTTGCATTGTTTAATTCATAAATTTCGGGCGTATTATAGTATTTGAGAGTGTAGCATCGCGTTTTAGTACCTGAATAGTGTAATTTCGCTTAGTCTCCTTCCGCCGCCGAGCAGTGTCAGCAGTGCGCAAGTAGCAGCATTACTGCATTTACTAGGCAATCTTGTATTTTAATAACCGTTTAAATTTTGTCGATTTGTTTGCGCTCTCTGTAGATTAGTTCAGACGTTTTTTTGCAAAACAGTTTTTAGCATGGATAGGGACTGCAACTGCTGTGTTCGGATGCAGGCTGAGTTGACATCCCTTCGCTCCCAGCTTCAGGCAGTGTTGGCTTCGGTCACACAGCTTGAGGCTGTTGCCAATGGGCATCACTGTGGGGGTCCGGATGGGGGTTTGTCAGGGACGGCCAGCTCGTCCCACGCATCCCCTGATCGGACTAAGACTGTGGTTGCCCGGGATACTGCCCGCATTGAGACTGATCCCTCACCTGTGGTAGAGTGAGAGGTCGTTTCAAGGTGTGGCAGGGGGCGAAAGACATTCCGGAGGGCTGAACGGAAACCCTCTCCAGTTTGTCTGACGAACCGGTTTCAGGCTCTGTCTCAGGCTGATACTGATCTTCGGCCTGACATGGCTGCTTGTCCTGTTCCAGAGGTTGCCCCTCAGTCTGCAAGATCCGGGCAGTTGCAGAGGGTGGGCTTACTGGTAGTTGGGAGCTCCAACGTCAGGCGTGTAATGGGGCCCCTTAGGGAAATGGCAGCAAGAGAGGGGAAGAAAACCAATGTGCACTCCGTGTGCATACCGGGGGGAGTCATTCCAGATGTGGAAAGGGTCCTTCCGGATGCCATGAAGGGTACAGGGTGCACCCATCTGCAGGTGGTCGCTCATGTCGGCACCAATGATGTGTGTCGCTATGGATCGGAGGAAATCCTCTCTGGCTTCCGGCGGCTATCTGATTTGGTGAAGACTGCCAGTCTCGCTAGCGGGATGAAAGCAGAGCTCACCATCTGCAGCATCGTCGACAGGACTGACTGCGGACCTTTGGTACAGAGCCGAGTGGAGGGTCTGAATCAGAGGCTGAGACGGTTCTGCGAACGTGTGGGCTGCAGATTCCTCGACTTGCGCCATAGGGTGGTGGGGTTTCGGGTTCCGTTGGATAGGTCAGGAGTCCACTACACGCAACAAGCGGCTACACGGGTAGCAGGGGTTGTGTGGCGTGGGCTGGGCGGTTTTTTAGGTTAGATGGCCTTGGGCAAGTACAGAAAGGGCAACAGCCTCAACGGGTGCGGGGCAAAGTCAGGACATGCGGGGACCAAGCAGCAATCGGTATTGTAGTTGTCAACTGTCGAAGCTGCGTTGGTAAAGTAACGGAACTTCAAGCGCTGATAGAAAGCACCGAAGCTGAAATCGTTATAGGTACAGAAAGCTGGCTTAAGCCAGAGATAAATTCTGCCGAAATTTTTACAAAGGTACAGACGGTGTTTAGAAAGGATAGATTGCATGCAACCGGTGGTGGAGTGTTCGTCGCTGTTAGTAGTAGTTTATCCTGTAGTGAAGTAGAAGTGGATAGTTCCTGTGAATTATTATGGGTGGAGGTTACACTAAACAACCGAACTAGGTTAATAATTGGCTCCTTTTACCGACCTCCCGACTCAGCAGCATTAGTGGCAGAACAACTGAGAGAAAATTTGGAATATATTTCACATAAATTTTCTCAGCATGTTATAGTCTTAGGTGGAGATTTCAATTTACCAGATATAGACTGGGACACTCAGATGTTTAGGACGGGTGGTAGGGACAGAGCATCGAGTGACATTATACTGAGTGCACTATCCGAAAATTACCTCGAGCAATTAAACAGAGAACCGACTCGTGGAGATAACATCTTGGACCTACTGATAACAAACAGACCCGAACTTTTCGACTCTGTATGTACAGAACAGGGAATCAGTGATCATAAGGCCGTTGCAGCATCCCTGAATATGGAAGTTAATAGGAATATAAAAAAAGGGAGGAAGGTTTATCTGTTTAGCAAGAGTAATAGAAGGCAGATTTCAGACTACCTAACAGATCAAAACGAAAATTTCTGTTCCGACACTAACAATGTTGAGTGTTTATGGAAAAAGTTCAAGGCAATCGTAAAATGCGTTTTAGACAGGTACGTGCCGAGTAAAACTGTTAGGGACGGGAAAAACCCACCGTGGTACAACAACAAAGTTAGGAAACTACTGCGAAAGCAAAGAGAGCTTCACTCCAAGTTTAAACGCAGCCAAAACCTCTCAGACAAACAGAAGCTAAACGATGTCAAAGTAAGCGTAAGGAGGGCTATGCGTGAAGCGTTCATTGAATTCGAAAGTAAAATTCTATGTACCGACTTGACAGAAAATCCTAGGAAGTTTTGGTCTTACGTTAAATCAGTAAGTGGCTCGAAACAGCATATCCAGACACTACGGGATGATGATGGCATTGAAACAGAGGATGACACGCGTAAAGCTGAAATACTAAACACCTTTTTCCAAAGCTGTTTCACAGAGGAAGACCGCACTGCAGTTCCTTCTCTAAATCCTCGCACAAACGAAAAAATGGCTGACATCGAAATAAGTGTCCAAGGAATAGAAAAGCAACTGGAATCACTCAATAGAGGAAAGTCCACTGGACCTGATGCGATACCAATTCGTTTCTACACAGAGTACGCGAAAGAACTTGCCCCCCTTCTAACAGCCGTGTACCGCAAGTCTCTAGAGGAACGGAGGGTTCCAAATGATTGGAAAAGAGCACAGGTAGTCCCAGTCTTCAAGAAGGGTCGTCGAGCAGATGCGCAAAACTATTGACCTATATCTCTGACGTCGATCTCTTGTAGAATTTTAGAACATGTTTTTTGCTCGCGTATCATGTCATTTCTGGAAACCCAGAATCTACTATGTAGGAATCAACATGGATTCCGGAAACAGCGATCGTGTGAGACCCAACTCGCTTTATTTGTTCATGAGACCCAGAAAATATTAGATACAGGCTCCCAGGTAGATGCTATTTTTCTTGACTTCCGGAAGGCGTTCGATACAGTTCCGCACTGTCGCCTGATAAACAAAGTAAGAGCCTACGGAATATCAGACCAGCTGTGTGGCTGGATTGAAGAGTTTTTAGCAAACAGAACACAGCATGTTGTTATCAATGGAGAGACGTCTACAGACGTTAAAGTAACCTCTGGCGTGCCACAGGGGAGTGTTATGGGACCATTGCTTTTCACAATATATATAAATGACCTAGTAGATAGTGTCGGAAGTTCCATGCGGCTTTTCGCGGATGATGCTGTAGTATACAGAGAAGTTGCAGCATTAGAAAATTGTAGCGAAATGCAGGAAGATCTGCAGCGGATAGGCACTTGGTGCAGGGAGTGGCAACTGACCCTTAACATAGACAAATGTAATGTATTGCGAATACATAGAAAGAAGGATCCTTTATTGTATGATTATATGATAGCGGAACAAACACTGGTAGCAGTTACTTCTGTAAAATATCTGGGAGTATGCGTGCGGAACGATTTGAAGTGGAATGATCATATAAAATTAATTGTTGGTAAGGCGGGTACCAGGTTGAGATTCATTGGGAGAGTGCTTAGAAAATGTAGTCCATCAACAAAGGAGGTGGCTTACAAAACACTCGTTCGACCTATACTTGAGTATTGCTCATCAGTGTGGGATCCGTACCAGATCGGTCTGACGGAGGAGATAGAGAAGATCCAAAGAAGAGCGGCGCGTTTCGTCACAGGGTTATTTGGTAACCGTGATAGCGTTACGGAGATGTTTAATAAACTCAAGTGGCAGACTCTGCAAGAGAGGCGCTCTGCATCGCGGTGTAGCTTATTCGCCAGGTTTCGAGAGGGTGTGTTTCTGGATGAGGTATCGAATATATTGCTTCCCCCTACTTATACCTCCCGAGGAGATCACGAATGTAAAATTAGAGAGATTAGAGCGCGCACGGAGGCTTTCAGACAGTCGTTCTTCCCGCGAACCATACGCGACTGGAACAGGAAAGGGAGGTAATGACAGTGGCACGTAAAGTGCCCTCCGCCACACGCCGTTGGGTGGCTTGCGGAGTATCGATGTAGATGTAGATGACTGGATTGGTAGGAATTCGAAAGATATCAATACATCCTATGACAACACTTGGCAGTAATCGATACTGAATGGCTCAATTTTCCACAGGGAATACATGCAACACACACAACTGCGTAGGCAACTCAACACATACTTCGTGTTATTTCGCTGCTCAGGTATCAGGAGGGAACTGCCGCTGAGACTTGCCCCTGCAGCTGCGGGCAAAAATTGACTATCCAACTGGTCGGAGCTTTTCTTTGTACTCGCCGCTCACGAGAAATCCGCATTTTAGTTCTGGCCACAGGCACCACTGCCGCTCGCCCTGCACGCCAAACGTTGTTGTCCTAGGAAACCAGCCACATATTTATCACTGTAGCTACGATTAAATATTACGATTGCAGCCCTAATCTGATGACATTCGACAGTGAGCAGAGTATCAGAAATACCTCCTCCTGACAGCTGTGGGTCTGGAAGTATTAGTAGTTGTATCCCTCCTATGACTGGACACACATCCCTTACCAATTTTCGACAATACCTGAATGTTCGTGGCACCAAACAATATTGAGCGGAAACCCAAGATGGATGGATATACTTCATTTGTTTTACTTGCGAGTAGTACCAGAACGTCTTAGGAAGAGAGACGTAATTGTCTTACAGGGGACGAGATGTTAAAAACACAATCGCAACGACCATGTTACTGTCACTCTGCGTAAACAGTGGTCTTGATTGTACAGGTACAAGTATCACTAACGATATCCATGTCGAAAAGTATACGTGCTTTGTAAATCGAGGTATGGTATTGCTTTTGAACGAAGTGGTCTTTCACACAAATACCGCGATATTGACTACAGAAGGTAATTGCGGGCTGTATGTTAACAGACCGGAAATGTGGCTGCACCTCGCCAGCGGTGTAAGCTCGTTATAAAATCACTCTTATCACTGAATTTAAAAAGTGATTCTACTTAGGTGCATGGCATTAAGCCAACATTTGCAACTCCTTCATGGCACTGCTAGATATTTTCAACGCTACCAATCAGTATTTGTATCGCATTCTAGCTCGATACTGCGTAGACGGTGTAGCAGAGGTTCTGCAATATATGTACGGGGTTATGGACAAAGGAGGATGATGGTTGTCTTAGAATGATCACATAAGTAGATGATATGTTATGTAAGGAATTACTTAAAAATACAACCCTAGATTGAAGTCGTAAGAAACGCACAAAATTCTATGACCAATACACTGGCTTTTCAGGTCTACAGTGTTACGCTTTCTGGCAGAAATGCTGTCTGTGATTTGGAATCAAGTCTCTCTGTTCAACAACATACTTACATTGGATGCTATAGAGATGCTTTTTAATGATCAAGCCATTGGTGAATCATAGCCATAGCACTCTCATATCTCGAAACTAGTCACCTTTTTCAAACCTGTCTGCTGAAGACCCTGTACAGCAAATCTCCAATGTGGTTTTAGACAGTGACTGTGCAGTTTGTAACTGTTCCTCAGTCCATGCCGCGCCCTCCCTGCAGTTTTGTTGACGTGATCATTCCAATTTAAGTCGGAACTGATCGGAAGTCGGAGAGCGCCATATGTAAGACCGTCTGCACCCTTTGGAGAAACAGGTTCAGCAGAGTTAATGCAACAAGGCCATGTTTTGACCACGTGGTGGATATAGGAATATGTCGTCATAGCTCCGCCAACCGTGTCGAATGTGTAAGGTCAGCGCCAAGTGAAGCTTTCTTCTGCAACACCAAGTACTGGAAAAGACAGCACAAGCAGTTACGATGGTGTTTCTTATTGAGAAAATAGGAAGACTCCACATCATATGGGAATGGGAAGAAGAGTGAGGGCTTTGCTGCTACACTGTGGTGCATTTACGAACTACATACAGGTATTGCAGTCTGAAGGAGATAACTAACTAGAGTTGTTACTTTAGACTAGCTGGTTTCCACTTCTTTTCCAGGACATCCTACTATCCAATTTCTGATGCTTTGCGCTACAACCATGCAAAAGACTCATATGGATCATCATACATAGGAGACTATTTATAAATTTTAGGCAGGGCAAGGTGTTCTAGCGAAGCAGAGGATAGTTGGGTGACCTGGAAAAGTAGCCGAAACTAGGTAGTCGAAAGTATAGTAACCCTGATCTCTTACCTATGTGAGAAGTACTAAACATAACACACTTAAACCACGATCCAATCCATAATAGTAGTAATTGTCATGGTTAGATGTTGGAGATGGCTATCAATCGCGAATTTCACGTCTCACTCGGGTTTTTAAAGCACTATAGAATTCCTAAATTGGTCCTCCCTGCTACATTCGAAAGGATGGAGAGGAAGAGCCTACTGCGTGATAGGATAGAGACAACAGCAAATACCACTGCAAGATAGAGTCCACTGCAATGTATTGAGAAGAACTGAATACAACACACTTAAAATACTGTCCAGTCTGTAGCAGTAGTTGTCATGGCTAGAAGTACATGACATGTGACTATGATATCTATTTGAGAGACAAATCTTCCATGTGAGAATAATAGTCCTTACTTTCGTGATTCTCAGGGACAACTGAACATTAAGCTGCGCAATAGATCAGCCGTAGCACTTACGTGTGCTCCACAATGTTATAGCACCAGTTTTTACGTACAGAGTGCCTCAAAATATATCTCACAGCTTCATTGTCACGTAACACCACTTGTTACTTAACTCAGAAAAAAAGTAAAATTTGTCTGATGCACAACCTCAAAAAGTCTTTTGTGTAATGTAAATTATAAATGTTTTACCTTTCCAGGAGGCGAAGCATGATAACTTTTTCTTTGTTGTTGCACTGTGGTAGCAGCACCATCAGTGAATCGAAAAATGGAGTCTGCACAGCAAAAGACACTATGTGCGGTTTTTTTTTTAACGGAAATCAAGGTATCCGAGTTCAGAGACTTTTCAGGACATGATACGGGAAACAATACAAAAATGGCACATGAACGTAACGGGAATGAGACTGTGGGTCTGAAGCACCATGTAGGCAGGCCACGGAGAAGTGACGAAGATACGGAGAGAATTCGACATGTTATTTTAGCATTCACTGCAGAAGCCTGTTTGTAAGGCATCAAAAGAATTGCTAATCCCTCGTACGATAGCGCGCCGGGTACTCCGAAAGCGTCATCTGTTTCCATACAGCAAATCAAAACTGATGACAAGGCAACGGTGTGTGATTTGAAGACAAGAATAACAGAATCTACTGAGACAGTTTATGGTGTTAGAAGAGGTATCGACTGTAATGGAATGTCGAATAGATATTGTGTCACAAGAATATTACACGTAAAAGAATCAAAGGTGGTGCATTAGACAAACTTCACTTTGTTCTCTAAGTTAAGTCAAGTGGTATAACACAAAAGATATAACGTACCTTTTAGAACCCTCTATGTTGATGAAATTCATGCATGATACAGACATCGAATTATGCTTGCCGACTGAGCTAAAACTTATTTGAATAGTGCCTACAAGTTTTTATTTTTTTATTTATTGGATTTAGATTCCCCCTCCCCCACAAAGGGGTGGGGGCAGCAGCATATTACGCCGCTCTGCAGTACAGAAAAGTTAAAAACAGAATTAGGAGATATCATAACAATAAAAACAGGAGATAAAACGGTGACTGTTAAAAACAGAAAGATGGCCAAAAATTTGCTAAGAAAATATAAAAACAAAGGGTGGGTGATGCTGATTAAAACACATAGTAAATAGACAGGCACAATTAAAAAACAAACAAACGCGGCAACAGCCTGGTTACTGTTCGCAAGAGTTTAAAAACACACCTAGCGACAATATGCTGGCTATTCGCAACACTTAAAAAGGATACGCACAACACTGGACACTCACGGAAAATTGCAATATAGAGAGCGAAGGCATCCGGGGGGGTGGGGTGGGGGGGTGGGGGTGGGGATGGGGGCGAAGGAGTTTAGGTAAAGAAGCCTACAAGTGATCCGAGTGTGTTTTAGTAAGTCATAGATACAATATTTAAATATGAAAATAGCTGTTTATACGGTTCATTGTGCTTACAAAGTGTAGTACGAAGGTGTAAAAAAATAACACAACGACACTTGAAATGAACCTTGCATTTTTATGTTGATGACGTATTTTTGAAGACATTTTAGTCATGGAAATAACATTATGACACATGATGAGCAACACAAAATGGATAGATCAAAGTATGAATGTATTAAAGTGCTACGATCTGTTGGTGAGGATAAGCAACTTGACAAAAGAGCAGCAGTTATTTTTTTTTAGTATATTGTAGTTCTGCGGAATAGTAGCTGAAGCAGAACTTATATTTCGGAACTATGAATTTCTAATGTGATAGTTCGTAGTTTACGTGAATGTTGGTTTTTATCTATTTATGGAGAGAACAGTTTATACTCGCTCTTATTAGAGGAGGAACAGCACAAATATTAAAAATTAAGTTGTGTGCTTGAGGTGAAAATTGAAATTCAATACGGAAAAATACGTTTTCAAGCAATAAATAGCTACCACTATCTACCTTAAATAATGGATAGTCCCAGGAACACGAAATTGTGCATCAAACAGAGAGAGATTATTTAATTCTGAAATTTTAATATAAATCTCCCTTGCCTGCTGTTCTTTCGAAGTTATCTGGAACATAATCGAGGTATCAAGAGTCAGCGACTTGATCCGCGTTAGCCGGCCGGAGTGGCCGTGCGGTTCTAGGCGCTACAGTCTGGAACCGAGCGACCGCTGCGGTCGCAGGTTCGAATCCTGCCTCGGGCATGGATGTGTGTGATGTCCTTAGGTTAGTTAGGTTTAATTAGTTCTAAGTTCTAGGCGACTGATGACCTAAGAAGTTAAGTCGCATAGTGCTCAGAGCCATTTGAACCATTTTGATCCACGTTTTCCTTGACTTTGCTTGCTGAATTCTGTTTTATAATTTATTAACAGCGATACCACACCAAGAATTTAGTCGGGTCTGTATCTCTATTCGTCATCTTTTGCTGAGTTGGATTTCATACGTGTAATGATCGCAAGCCAAGTACAAGAGATATTTTTAGTCCAAACATATGAGTCCTTAATAGTGTTAGCATTTTATGCTGTTCCCTCAAAAACTAATTCATTAACACAGAACTGAAAACTCCTTTCAGTGAGAATTTTATAGTCAACTTGTCTCTTTTCTTTTCAATAATAAATTCCACCTTCGAAAAATGTGTAAAATTACGACTGTCTGATGAGTAGTGAGGGACGAGTTTTTGAAATGGAAATAACATTCTTTACATTCTATGAGGTTTCAGGATTACAGCCGGACTATGTTAACTTCTTGACAGCCGAAATATTGTAGGAAGAAGTCAACATGATTCAGCTGCAATACCGAAACCTCATAGAATTTTCAATACGCCATGACAACTTCAAGAATCACTTCTTTACATTCGTAACTTTCGTCTACAGATACAGTTTAAGCCATAAGATAGAACAACGGTAGTTCTCATATGTGTTTTGGAATCTGGCATGCATGTCACGTTACACCAAACCGAGAGTCAAATGCATTGAATGTTAGATGCATAATTAGAACAATTTCGTCGTGAAAAATAACTAATTTGTGGCCCCTTTCTGTCTTTCACCACCTGTGGTACGAAAACAGAACTTTGTGCACATGTGTAAGTGCTGCGTTAGATAATTTTTGGATGAATACTTTTGAATGTGGTGCAACAATTCAGAGAGTTTAGATACTTTTGAGCGAGACTAAAAAAACTGCATATGGATAAGAAAGAGAGGCACTCATTATTGTAAAAAGATACACACACACATTACATTGCGATGCCCACCTCCATTTACTGCAGGATCAGAGACGTTCGACTCGACACTATGCCGGCTGTACCACTATGCAATCGTTAGTACAATGTGGGTTCAACAGTTTGTCGCTGCCTGGCTTTTCTTCAAATATGGACAGCTCGTAGTAGATGACGGAAGAATCAACACAGGTTATTTTGACTTCTGTGAATGATCGGGTTGTTAGTGGAGGAATTGATTCAACATTTGTTCGCACTGAGTCTGCCCTCATCTACACTGCTGTTATTTAATCGAGATCTTTGTGTCGTCAGTGGAGGTACTGATCACATTACATTAATTACTCCCTGGGTCTGCCGTTTGGTCTAAAAACAGTAATGTCCTTCTGTAACTGAGATATTAGTCATTAGTTAAACAATTTCACCTCCCAGTGCATGACATTGTTCCACATGTACTTTATATCTCAATTGACAACGGGAACTTATTTGTTCCTACTAAAATCTAATTTTTTATGTCAGCAAGATGTGAAGAGTTTTAGGTGATTTAGATCCTTTCTTTGTTTAAGATGTATAATACTGTGCGTATTATCATTTGGTATTCACTTTACTTTGTATGCTACACAGTCATACAAGACCAGTCACTTTTGAAGTCTACCCCAAAACATTATTATTCACAAACATTGCATTCTGAGTGGGATTTGTAATACTTTTATTTCCAAATTAAATTACCACTACTTAGATTTTTCAGCTGTGTTACATATGTTACTACTCCAACTTACAACAGTTTTTATTCGATTTAGAAAGGTGTCAGATTGATATTTATAAATTCATATGTTCATATACCAACACATACAGTTCCAAAACATTCTGGGAGATTAAAACTGTGTGCCACCCGATATTCGAACTTCAGCCGTAAGGACAGATCTAGAATCGTGCTTGCTTATACAGTGATAAGCTAAAACGTTATGACCGCTGGCCATCGCGAAGTTTGATGCCGCCTGGTGGCGTTGCGGGCACGTGACGAGCTAACAAAAGCATGAGGTAAAAGGAACGGACGGGGCATCACCCTGGCGAAGATATGGGCTGAAAATGAGGAAATCCATTGAGATGAGCGACGTTGACGAAGGGCAGATTATTATTACGCAGAACCTGTCATCGAGTATCTCGAAAGCGGCGAAGCTGGTCGAACCTACACGTGCTACGTTCACGTGTTACTGTCGTGACCAACTGCGGAAGAAGGTAGAAGGACAGTGAAACTACAACCAGGCGCCAAATGGTTGGACGTCCACGACTCTTCACAGAACGTGGGGTTCGGAGACTTGTGTGGTGTGTAAAGTAGCATAGATGGTCATATGTGGCATCTCTGCCGAAAGAGCATAGTGCTGGTGCAAACACGTTTCGGAGCAGACCGTTCATCGTACATTGTTGAACACTGAACTCCACAGCAGACCACCTCTACGTGTTCTCATGTCGACCCAACGACACCGTCAGTTATGGTTGCAGAGGGCACGAGACCACAGGGATTCGACCGTCTATCAATGGAAACGTGTTGGCTCTTCGGGTGAATCATATTTTTTCCACACAAGGTCAATGGTCGTGTCCAAAAACGCCTTCATCGAGATGAACGGTGGTTAGAAATGTGCAGCGAGCCACGTACATACGCTATTGGAGGGCAGTATTATGCTATGAGTGACATTCGTCTTGGCTTGCGTGGGACCTGTGGTAGTAAACGAACACTGACATCTGTGAACCAGCTGCATCCTTTCTTGCTGGATGTTTCCCTCGATGGCGACATCGCTTTTCAGCAGTATAATTGTCCGTGTCTCGGAGCCAGAATCGTGCGATAGTGGTTTGAGGAGCGTTATACTGATCTCACGTTGATCTCTCGGCGACGAAATGGAACCCATCTGAATCGCTATCGGGTGCTATTAACGCGTAAGCAAATCAGCGGCCCGTTATTTTCGCAAATTACATGAACTAATGCCACATACCTCCACAAACCTAGCAACAAATAATTGGATCCGAGACACGCAGTATCAGTGATATATTTAGTTCCAAAGACAGACAGACAAGCTTTTAAGCAGGTGGTCGTAACGTTTTGGCTCATCATACCACCAACATTACTTAATTTAATTAATAAATTATTACTGAGCTATGAACAGTTTAGAGCTATGTGTGCGCACTTGTCGACGATTAATGCTCGTCGCGTCGGTTGTAAAACCCCTGACGTCCCGTGACTCTCCCTGACTTCGGAGACCCACTTCTAGGATGGAAAAAGCTTGTCCTGTTAAACCGCTAGGGGCCTATAAATCGTGGCGACCGGTGCGTATTTCTTGCGGCGGAAATCAGCGCCGCTGTGAGCACGACAGGTGCCGCAAATTCTGCCGTGGCGCAGCCGTCTCTGGGGCAGTGCGACGCGGCCGTAATTCCAGGCCATCGCCAGAGGAACTTTAGTGGGGTGGGATGTCAGGACTGAAGCTGGCAGGCGATACGTGGCCTTAAGGCACAAAGTAAGAAGACACGAGTGACTCATTACTACAGACGAAGATATCATTCCTCACCTAATCCCGACTACAACAACGCTGGCCATTGACATTCCACCATCAGGGAGGATAGCATGTCGAGTGTTGTAGCAAACGTAGATTCGAGTGGGAACAACAATGCACACAAAATACACTGACAGGAAAAAACAGCAACACCTAAAAGAATTAATGTAAAAATGGTTCAAATGGTTCTGAGCACTATGAGACTTAACATCGGAGGTCATCAGTCCCCTAGAACTTAGAACTACTTAAACATAACTAACCTAAGGACATCACACACACCCATGCCCGAGGCAGGATTCGAACCTGCGACCGTACCGGTCTCGCGGTTCCAGACTGAAGGGCCTAGAACCGCTCGGCCACACCGGCCGGCATTTAATGTAGAGCAATGAAATTTCGTGATTACATTTGGCTGCGTAACATAAGTAAGTGATAAACATTGCAATGTTAATGTAAGTGCGAGATAAACCATTGCAAATGTGAAATGCTGGTAGAATACCGGTGTAAACGCCAGAACGTCAACTGCAAGCATACAAAAGTGCATGCATTGCGTTGTACAGGTGGCGGATATCAGTTTTTGGTATGGAGTTCCATGCCTGTTTAGCTAGGTCGGTCAGTACAGAGACGGTTACTGCTATTTGTGGTTGATGCTGGAGTCGTCGTCCGATGATATCCCGTATGTGCTCGACTGTAGACAGATCTGGTGATTGAGTAGACCAAGCCAATATGTCGACACTCTTTAAGGCATGGCTTTTCATGAATGCTTTTCATGAATGGCAGCACATCTGGTCGAATCACCAGTCCGATGTACTACTTTCCAGTCGGGGTGCGTGAGTGCTCCTGCTGTGAGACAAAGTCGCATCCCTAACGATAACTCCAGTGTAGGACCAGAATGCTTATGTACGTGTCACCTGTCAGAGTTGTACCTTGACGTATCAGGGGTCCCATATCACTACAACTCCGCACGCTCCACATCACTACAGAGCCTCCACCAGCTTGAACAGTCCCCTGCTGACATATTAAGATCCATGGATACTAGAGGTTGCATCCATACCCGTACACATCCATCTCCTCGATACAATTTGAAACGAGACTCGTCCGACCAGCCATCACGTTTCCAGTCATCAACAGTCCAATGTCGGTGTTGACGGGTCTAGGCTAGGCGTAAAGTTTTGCGTTGTGCAGTCATCAAGGGTACACAAGTGGGTCTTCTGCTCCGAAAGCCCATATCGATGATGTTTCGTGGAATGGTTCGCACGCTGACACTTGTTAATAGCTCGGCATTGCAACCTGAAGCGTCACGACGAACGATTCTCTCGAGTCGTCGTTCCCCCCGTTCTTGTAGGATATTTTCCGGAGACCTGATGTTTTACCGGATTCCTGATATTCACGGTACTCTCGTGAAATGGTCGTACTCGAAAATCCCCACTCATCCCTACCCCAGAGATGCTGTGTTCAAATGGTTCAAATGGCTCTGACCACTATGGGACTTAACTTCTCAGGTCATCAGTCCCCTAGATCTTAGAACTACTTAAACCTAACTAACCTAAAGACATCACACACATCCATCCCCGAGGCAGGATTCGAACCTGCGACCGTAGCGGTCGCACGGTTCCAGACTGTAGCGCCTAGAACAACTAGCTCCTAGAATCACTCGGCCACGGAGATGCTGTATCCCACCGTTTGTGCACTGACTATAACACCACTTTCAAACTCACCTAAATCTTGATAACCTGCCATTGCAGCAGCAGCAGCCGAACTAACAACTGCGCCAGACACTTGTTATCTTATATAGCCGTTGCCGACCGCAGTGCCGTCTTCCACTTGTTTACACATCTCTGTATTTGAATACGCATGTCTATACCAGTTTCTTTGGCGCTTCAATGTAGATTCGCAGTGATATTGCTGGCCATATGTTTTATGATGTATCTCACCTGGAAGTCGATTCCTTTGCACGTCAGGTAGGCCATGCGGGCGTCCGTTCCACCAGAGAAAGTCCGTAAATTGCTCTCTTCAAAATAAAGATATTTTGATTGTTTGCCCTGAGTTGTTTACCATTGAGTTACACTCCACCTCCAAAGCGTCTGGGTGCACCAACCTCACCGACAGGCGTCGTGTATATTGCAGCAGAGAGCGCTGTCGGCAGGGTTTTATTTTGCTAGACCAGTTCACAAGCCCTCACGGCGCGGATATTAGTCTGCTCCCAACTATTTAGGTATCGCCAGACCGTCCGAAGTCAGTTACGCCCTTCACTTCAAGCCGAGAGTGCCACCAGTTCCGATCGCATCAGCAGTTCAGTTCCAGCACCAACAGATGGAAGTACCAGCAATTTCTTCTCAGCGCTCCATGTCGGCAGACCCGCTCCAGTTCTGCACCAGCAGGGTGTCAGTCGTCACACGCTGGCAGTAGCAGGCCAGTAACGTCCCATATCTTCTCGCCGCAGCTTACTACACTCTAAGGTTCGTCATGTAGGCACATCACAGACAACGGCATAGGAGAGACATTTCTGTTATATCTAGTTGTGTGAATATTCATCCGAGGGCATTATAGTTGAGTTTTACTTTTGTCAATAAACAGTTATTCTTTTAAAGTGTCTTCAATCTTTCGTCAATATGAGGATAATTCATTGTCCTTGCGTGGCCTCGATGTATTTTTTGTTTCTTGCTGGTTGAAAAAAATGGTTCTGAGCACTATGGGACTTAACTGCTGTGGTCATCAGTCCCCTAGAACTTAGAACTAATTAAACCTAACTAACCTAAGGACACCACATACATCCATGCCCGAGGCAGGATTCGAACCTGCGACCGTAGCGGTCGCGCGGTTCCAGACTGTAGCGCCTAGAACCGCTCGGCCACTCCGGCCGGCGCTGGTTGAAGATAAATCCCATGCTGCTAGCCTGTTCAAGAGCGGTGAATGTCTCTCTAACTGTTGTTCGTGTTCTTGCCGCTGTATCTATCTCATACGCACAATCGAGTATGAGCACCGATTTATGGATGATCGTCCCCCTCCTCGAAAGTGTTGTATCTTTCACCACCACGTCCAGGGCAGCATTAGAAAGGAGCCAGGTCACCTCGTCTCTTTGCTGCACCCAGTTTCCAACACGTATCAGACATCAATCATCCCAAAAATTTCGTGCTTGCGGATGGTCGTCGATTAATTCACTGCACGATATTTCGACTGGGCACCTGCCAGTCTTCTTCAGGTGAGCCATCGGAGACTGATGAAGACTTACTCCGTTACGTCCTATATAGCGCGCTGCCTGTATGTCTTCTCCGCATGCATCAAAATTCAAGTTGGCAGACGGACCACACTTCACGAAGGCAGAGCCCCCAACGGTGGAACTGCGTAACTGAACTGTCCCCCGTGTTATAGCTCGCAGCGGCCGTTGGCGCGCTCTGTCGTCTTCAATTTCAACAAATCGTTGAATAATGGAATTCCACGCACTGTTCAACTGGTAGCCGCTATCACGGTATATCATATTTTCCGCCAGGCGCAAAAAGACGCAGTTGTGTTCAGAATCACAGTTCTATCATTTTTCCATTGAATGGCCAATGAAACCACAGTGTTCAGCAGTAGTAGACTTGCTTGGTTCAGGAAGGCGAGTGCAGCATTTTTCCACAGTGCGTGTGTTCGTTCCTAAGTAGGCCATGCAACACTGACAAGGTATTTTGTAAACTTAGATGATGGACGCAAAATCACTTTTACTTGAAATTTACTGAGGATTCTTGCTATTTCAAACGAGATGTTACTCACAAAAGGAAGGAAAATAAAGATTTGACCAGCGTGTCCTCCTCTTTATCCACTTCCTGATTCTTGTTTTTAACTGCTAATGCCCTGTTAATCTAAAAAATGGTTCAAATGGCTCTGAGCACTATGGGACTTAAACATCTGTGGTCATCAGTCCCCAAGACATCCATCCTGTTAATCTGCTACGTGGAATATCCTTTCTCTCTAAAGACTGTTTTTTGGTGGGCGAACTCTTTAGGTAAACTACCTAACTCTGAGACAGTGTTAGCTCTGTGTGTGAGTGTTTAAGCTCATAGTTTACGGCGGGTGATGACAACTTGTCGCTTGCAAATATAAATCAGTACTTGTGGGCTTACGATATACTGAATGCCTCAGAGAACCATCATTCTTTCGTCTGACCAAAACATCCAAGAAAGGCAGACAACCATCTGGAGTTTGCCGGCCGGGATGGCCACGCGGTTCTAGGCGCTACAGTCTGGAACCGCGCGTCCACTACGGTCGCAGGTTCGAATCCTGCCTCGGGCATGGATGTGTGTGATGTCCTTGGCTTAGTTAGGTTTAAGTAGTTCTAAGTTCTAGGGGACTGATGACCTCAGAAGTTGTCCCATAGCGCTCAGAGCCATTTGAATCATTTCTAGGGCATTTTCTCCTCTTCCCACACTGAAGTAGCGATCTTTAGGAAGATCCAGTTCAATGCAATACATTGTTGCTTATGCAGATCTGGCGGAATAGGGTCTGTTCCTGCTGCCCTGTTTCTCAGTTTCTTCATGGCGCCTCTAATTTCTTCTTGGAATATCATTCCTCAGAGAGCGTTCTCTTATGTCCAAGTAAACATAGAATATTCCAGAACAAACTTGTATGACATTCATAAGAAAGTCAAATAATGTGTTAAAAACGATAAGATGAAAAAAAAAATATTGCAGGTCACAGACCTACTCCCTTCTGTAATCCACGTCCCTGACCATTTAGCTACGTCAAAGATAGCCAAGTTTAAACTTCAAGTTGTTCATCTTAGTATCTCTTCAAGGGTTTTCCTTTTAACTGACATTTAATTATGAGATATCCTAGCAAGTGTGTGATAAATCTTCACTGTGCTGTTGTCTTCATACAGCACACAGCAAGCAATAACACGAAAACCATGATGTACAACGAAATCAATATGGCGTCTGTTGCATCCAGTGACACTTCATTTTGACGTCATTTCCCGGAAGAAAGTGTCACCAGTTTCCCCCTTTCGTACAACATCGTCGACATGGTCACTGTGACCTTGATTCTGATGGCGGATTTACCTTCGGACTAACGAATGATTGCTGGGCACTGTACTCTGCCCCTAACTGCCTTCCGCACTCTGATTACGGTCAAACAGATTAGTTCATATTGGACTTTGCTCCGGAGCACTGCTGTACTTTGTAATGGATTTTGCTGTGTACTGGGGTGAGCATGTAATAAATATTTCTTGAAACAGAAAAGAATCATCGTGATTAAAATTCTTGTGTGTGTGGCACCGTGTCATTGTATCAAATTATTTAATCATAAACTATAAACCCAACGTTTCGAGCGTATTATAACGGCCTTCTCAAGGGCAAGATTGGTTTTGGTGGTGGAAAGATGCCTCTGTTTATTGCAGACGATCGGTGGCAACACGTCATACTTGTGAAACAATTGAAATAGGCTAGCCATGACAAAACATAATCCCCACCAGAAGAAAAGCACTGATTTTCAGACTGTTATCAATCACTAAGAAGCATCCTAGCCCACGAATAGCTAGTTTCCTACCCTCTCCCTTTCGCGATGACTAGCGTATCATATACTAGGGCTAATAAAGTTTCACAAATATGTCAGGGAAGATCCAGCTGTAGGAAAGAAAGGTTCCATGCAGAGATTCATATCGATAACTCCAAAAAAAGGTGGTTCACTCATAAATGTTTAGCAAAACCAGCGTTTGATCGGTCTTCTTAGTAACGATCGTCACTCCAAAATTCTTACCAGGTAAATTTGATGGAGAAGGTGGAATCGATGGAAGAAGAGCCCTATATTTCAGTAAGGATCCAGGTAGTTTGGCTATTGTTGTGACCAGGTGAAACTGCTTGGTCCCAGAGCAGTCGCTCCTACAATTTACGGTGTTCCAAAGATACATAGGGGAAGTTATCATTTGAAGCCAATAGTGGACAGGATCAATTCGCCTACTTACAGCTTGGCAAAGTACCTAGCCTGCCTAGTTGGCAAGACGACTCTTGTGTGAAGAACTCGACGCAGTTTATAGAACGCCTAAAGGGAGAAACGATTTTACTTACGGACATCATGATCAGCTTCGACGTGAAGTCCCTATTTACGGACGTGCCGATAGACGAAACTATCCACGTCCTTCAGGAGCATGTCTCGCCAGACATATGCGACCTGGTTGAGCTGTGCCTGACTTCAACGTACTTCAAATGGCAAGGAAAATACTGCGAGCAGACAGACGGCGTAGCAAGGGGGTCACCATTATCTCCGCTGGCTGCCGACATATTCATGGAAGCCTTTGAAGCAACTGCCATTGGTTCAGCTTCTTTACGCCCACGTTGCTGTTTCAGATGCATGGACGACACGTTCGCTATATGGCCTCATGGTGAAATTTTGAACAACTTGCACGGGAAGATACAGTTCACGCTTGAAGTAGAGAAGAATGGTGCAATTACATTTCTAGAAGTCGAAGTATACAGGACAACGGAGGGCACAGAGTTTATTGCAAACCTACACATACAGACAGGTCGACACACCCTATCCGACTACCAACCAGCGCAGAAGAACACGGTCATCCGTTCTTTGGCAATCCGTGAGCAGCGCCTAAGTGATGCTCAAAACATAACACCTGAGCTTAAAAGGCTACGCACGTTTCTAGCCAATGGCTACAGCGATAAGTCGAACCATACAGCCTTGTCGACGAATACAAGTAAGCAAGATAAGCAAGAATAGACAAACTGCAGCCAGCAGTGCGCTTACCTTATTTGAGAAATGTTGCTGACAGAATAGGCAACAACCTTCATCGGGTTGGGGTGCAGCCTGTCTTCTATAGTAGTCGCAGGATCCAGGACGTGCTAGGCTCCACTAAGGACAAGGTGGATGCATTACACACCGCAGGCGTGTACCAGGAGGAAGCCGAATGGAGAGGTTCAAATGGTTCAAATGGCTCTGAGCACTATGGGACTCAACTGCTGAGGTCATTAGTCCCCTAGAACTTAGAACTAGTTAAACCTAACTAACCTATGGACATCACACACATCTATGCCCGAGGCAGGATTCTAACCTGCGACTGTAGCGGTCTCGCGGTCCCAGACTGCAGCGCCAGAACCGCGCGGCCACTTCGGCTGGCGCCAATGGAGATGCATACATCGGTGATACTGGCAGGTAAATAGCAGTGCGCATTGAGGAACACGAGCGCTATATTCTTCTAGGGCAACACAAGAAATCTGCAGTGCAAGAACATCAGCAAGATGGTGGAAAAGAAATAAAATTCAGTGAAGCCTGTGTGTTGGCCAAGCGGTTGGTTATGACGAAACCCAAAACGAGAGAGGCCATTGAAGTACTTACACATCGTAAGAACATGAACAGAGAGGATGGACTCAAGCTTGCCCCATCTTGATTGCCAGCAATCAGAGCCCGACAGACAGCACTTATAACACTCCCCGTCTGCTAACTACTGTACCATAACCTCAATGCCAGAAGCAGGTTGTAACATAAAACAATTTTGTAAAAGTAACTATGGCACAAAGCAACAGAGCAGTGTTACCCTCTGAGAGGAATTTCGTTAAGTTGACCGTATTGTTCCTAATGGAAGTGGCTTATCGGAAATGAAAGTCAGAATTACATTGATATTGGAATAGTGACAAACAAAATTTTGCCTAGCTATACTGTTTATAGAATAAGGGAAACGGTCGCCAGCCTAATTAAGCAAGAGAAAGATTAACATTCTCGTTTATGAAAGTAGGTATAAGTAACTATAATGGACAACACGACAGACACAAACTAGACTTAGCAACACGCGAGTGCAATGAACTCTAACACACATATGTTTTAAGATTGAAGCTAACAGTTAGAGCAGCAGGAACTATTTTCAAAATTATAACAGGTACAGAAAAACACTATCACTTTCAGGGTTTACACAAACTGAGTGGTCTTTATACTGTTAATATGCACACAAGAGAGACAAACACTTGGCATACATGAGAATGTAACGTTTCACAACTGCAGCTTTCTCACTTTTACTACAACGAAACACAATGTTGACAAAATTGCAAGAAACTGACTCTCCTTTTTTAGAATTTACTACAGACAACAACGTGATCATTTACTTTATAAGACTCAGCCTAAAGTTTGAGTTTGGTAACAGCACTTTAAATAACAGTTTCAATAGACATTATTTAACAAAGCTCTAGGCTTCAACGTACTTTCAGTAAGGGCACTCGGTAATCACTTTACTTCAAACGGAGAGGACCCTGAGAGGTGTTATAATGAGGAGTAAAATCAAGGTAGGTAAATAAATTCCGATATGAATTACCTTATATTTCAGCACACTAACACATCCATTAGGCTGATCCTTCACTGTACATCAATATAGTATTACGTTACAGTGATTGCGCAATGTGGTAGCAACTGCGTGTTGGTAGGTGGAATTACAGGTAGAATTGCCGGACTTTATCGTATCTTCATGGCGATGATTCATACAAATTCCAGAATAGATCCAGCTATTTATCCACCCATCCGAGGCATTGGAAAGAAGCAGTAAAAGCCTCTCTCTGAATCAGCATGATATGCACCTTTACATTGACAGTGCACAGACTGGTAGCTCGTCTCCGACTGGTGGCTCATCTCCGACTGACTATCAGTTCCACCTTTTCCACCTATGCCAACCACAATTTGCGCGCGCTATGCATTTCTGTTCCAGAGGGGAACCACTACACCATTTACATACAAACTAACTAAGAACCCTAAGTGAGGATCAGCAATTTACATAACAGCAAACAAATACATTAAATAAAACAGAACATTTTCACATATTGACACTTCTACAAAAAATTATTCACACAAAATTACAATTACATACAAAAGTTCTGTTCCCTCCAAATGGGACAAAGAATACAAATTGCAGATACACTACTTTGCATAGAATCAAATCACGACATCAAAGGTTTGACAAAGAAAAGAATACACAATTTTATGCTATCGATTTGAACACATTCACAGGCGATCAACAATGTAACATTAAATAAAGCAAAATGAATCCATACAGCATAAGAGCTGTGGTGTTACACATGCCCCATGTTTCGTTGAAGTTTCCCATCAGGGATACTTCAAGGAAACATCCATAACACCTAAGTGGTGCTGGCTGCAAAAAAAAAATTTATTCCATCCAACTTCAGTTGGGAGAAAAAAAAACACACACACACACATTACAAATATACAGTATATACACTAAGAAATTGCATGTATTTCTTCCAAAATATTTTCAAAGTAAAATATCTAAAGCAATTTTCAATTTCACACTGGTTTAAGGAAACTAATTTTGCACCATTACACAAGATATCTTTAAGCATGTTCTTTTCATACACACACAGTTCAATTAATAGGCAATCAGTACACAAACTCATCTACATATAAGTAGAATAGGAAAAGCCTTTAAATAATATGAAAAAAAATTTAAACACATATACAATAACACAGGACATTCTAAGTTAGCAAAACAGAATTTTGTCTCTCAATAATTATAGAGGAATGTAAAATTTCACAGACACACAAGCATATTAATGATCACAGTATATTTTACAAGATTCAGCAATTAATGAAATATTGAAAATTTCAGTTTGCATCCGGATATGCACAATTATTTATACAAACAACTATGAGAAACCTTTTCCAACTGACTCCTTAAATACCAAAGTAACTTTGCAAGGTTGTTTCAAAATAATTAACTTTAAAGCTGCTCTTCATTAATAGCAGTCCGAAATATTTGTTACACATAAACACACTAACATATTCAGAGCCTATCTTTAATCATCACTGCTGTGTTTCAAAACAAGGCAGTCCAAAACTTTACGTTATTTCAAAAAACCTAGTATCAAAAACATCTACACCCATTTAAATAAGATTCCTTACACATTTTATAATAACTTTTCACTGACTTCAATAAGAATAGTCAGTTTATAACATATTGCTCAAAAAAACCTAACTTAATTCACTGCTTGCCTCAGCACTAGCAGTCCATGTTACACATTCTACCCATTATTGGTTTAGCAGTCTTTTTACATACACATTTAGACACAAAAACACAATTTAGATTAAGAATATACAAAAAACACATTTTTAAATTGACACACTGCCCCATCCTCTAGGTTTGGCAGTTCATGACCACTTATCAGCTCCTTGCCCCATAATGGCAAGTCCTTTGGTTACTGCTCACATCGTATATTTTGTAGTCCTTAGCATCAGGACCACAGCATTTTCATTATTTTGTCTTGTTTTACTGCCCATCAACATATTTTTGAGCAGTTTATTGTCATCATTTCCAGGTTTTTTATCATTCTGACACACTTTTGGTAAAATTTGCATTAGTGGTATAAAACATGAAACCTGTAACTTTGAAACAACAATTAGACACTGGTAACAAAACCATTTCTTTTCAAATGACACAATCAGGTAACATATACATTAATCGAGAAAATTTTAAATGACATTATTGGTAAAATGACAATGTTCAGAAGTTTATTGAGAGTCCCAGATTTGTGGTTTCTGTCCCCTCTTTCTTACTCAGTAAGATCTCTTTCATAGTCAATATTCAGTTTAATTATTTTTCCACACATTTAGGTCATCAGATATGTCAAGATCAGAACATTAATTTTACTTCCTACTGTAAGTGATTTCTGCCCACTTTTTGTGGCACAAGACATATACATCTCATACACCTATTTCACATACCTTAGTCAGGTTCATCTCCTCAGTTTTAAATACATATTCTGTTTTTCAACACCATATTTGCCCCTTTCTTTTTCAAAAACATTTACATTTAATTATATTATGGCATTCATTTACCTTTTCTTTTCAATATTCTTACCTTTTCTCATCCATATTTCTCTTTCCAATTACTTTTTAATTTCATTTTTCCTTTACAGTACCCACTATATTTTCATTATTCTTTGCCATTTTCTAGTGTACCCATATTATTTTTCCATTTACTTGTCCACAAACAATACACAATATCTTTCATCATTGCCACACTATTCAATACACTCTGATAGAGAAGAAGGAAAGAAGATAGTAAAAGTTCTGAATGATGAAGAGGAAGGTTGGCAGCACGAAAAGAAATGGAAGTAGTGCTAGCAACGACTCGGGTCCCTGGTGCTCGTCAGGCACCTGACAATGCAAAGAGTGCATTGCCCCCTGAGGGTTTACAACCCTCATCTGAGGACATGTACCTTTAAATACACACCATGGTGCAAACATAAGCCCTTTCTGATCTTTAAGTATATTAGGAAAAAATTATTATCTTATGGAGTTCCTTGCACTCTCGTAAAGTTACCATAAGCATAATTATTCACAAAGTTATAAGGTTTGCCACACTACATGCCCCCTCTTCATAATTAGGCTGGCAACAATAAGTATTCAATTGAAAACAAACAGTTCCTAAGCAAAGTCAAACAGTACACTACAATAAATAAACAACCTGCCCCAGGCCTCAAGGTCAACAAAACAATAATTCACTTTCAGATAACACTCAGATACAATAATAATACTAAAGTCATGCATTATATTAACAAAATATATACATACATCCTGCCCCCAGTCTCTTAATTAACAAGGCAGTCTTTTAGGGTTCATAAAACAGTCACTTAAATCTGGTGGCTTTTTAGGCCTCCTATCTTCTACATCCTTCACTAACTTATTCAGATCTTGCCAACGTTTTGTTTCATCAGGTGGTTTTTTAGGTTTTGGAATTTCAAAGTCCTTAGCAAGGTACATGATCTCCTGTTCTGCTATTATCTTACCAGGTGGTTCTTTTTGTTCCTGCAATTCACACTCCTTCAAAACATTTATTAATGCCTGCCCCAGTATAGTATCATCTTGAGGTTCCTGCAAATTATGCCCCAGGGTTACATTACTGAATAATTCCTTCGCTTTTGGCCCATTTTCACTTTCTGTATCCTGCTTTGGAAAAATGTCACTAATTTTCTCATACCCTCTCTCAGTAAAAGTATATTCACTTTCGTTTGCACCTGAAAACTCATCTTCACTGGAGTCATCACTACTCTCTTCCTCACCATCAGATTCACTTAAGTACTCGACTTTTGAACAATAGAGAAAGTTAGTATATTCATTCTTATCTGTATTCATATACTCTTCATCACCTGAACTATCACTGATTTCATTTTCGTCATCAGATTCGAGCAGGAATGCAACTTTTAAACAGTGAGGCAGATTATCACTAGATGTTTCAGCCACTTCGTTTTTCGACTCATTTTCTACACAATGCACATCGTTTGGACAGTCAGACACTTCTGTTATATCACTTTGAACGATTTCGGCCTTAACTTCATATTTAGTATAATCGTCATGTACTTCGATAACTTTCATTTCATTTTCTTTCATGCTGTCATTTTCAGGTAATCGTGCGAAATTCTTACTAGACCCTTCTGCATTAAAATCATTAAACACCTTTCCATCAACAATAATTTCATCTGCACTGCTCATAATGTCATGATTACTAACGTCCTCCTCTACCTCATTTTTGCCTATTATTAATTGTGCACACGTCTTTTGCGTGGCATATTCTACCTCCCTTTCCTCTTTATTCATCACAACCTCCCCCACATTTACGTCTTTTTCTTCATACACATCATTAACAGTACAAATGTTCTCCTTTCCACTCGCCTTTTCTGGCTCCCTTTCATTCTTTAAAAAAGTCTTTTCACACGATTCCGATACCGAGTTATCATTATCATATGACATATTAACTTTATTTTCATCTCTACATTCATCTACTACTGAAACCGGCCATCGGAAGTGTCCGATCCCGCCTCTTCTGTCTCTCTCTACGGCAGCCATCTTGTTCCGACGTCTGCCATTTGTGTCTGCTGCCAAGTGCAATGTACGCTGCTTCGGCAACGGCTGGCCCGAGCACAAACCGTCACGTGACTTCGCACTGGGAACGCCACTATGTATCATTCCGCGCCCGTCTGCTATAGGCGCGCCCTTAACCTTCCTGCCCCGTAGTTCACGTCTTTCCTTCTCGAATCTAATATTTGGCATCTTTTCTTTGGGCCCAAAACCGGTTTCCGCGTGAATCCGGCCCGTAACACACGCGGTCTTTAGTTTTCCATTTCGTCTCTAGTTTGGGAATTTCGTGCTATGTATCCTCTGCCGCGCGTCGTATAATTTCCTCTACCTCTCGCACGACCTCTTTGAATCGTGTTTACACGAAATCTATCGTTTTCCTGTCGTTCAGCTTGGTCATTACTTTCTCGCGAATAATTATTGTTATTATGGGGACGGTACTCGCGATTTCTTCGCCAGTGATCTTCATCCTCTACCCTTTCCAAGAACGCAGAAAAACTACTGTGTGTACTCCCAACATATCGTTTCGAATCCTCAGGCAGTTTCTGCCAAAGAACCCAAACGATCTCAGCTTCAGTTCTTCTAGCCTTCAAATGTATCAGTTTTCTATACCATGATTCGCAGAATTCTTTCATGGTTTGCCTACCTCTGATGTCATACAACCTGGCCATTAAAAACTCACGCCACAACTGGTCTTGTTTTTGTTCTGACCAGTATTCGTCAATAAATTTTTGTTTGAAGGTTTCAAAAGACATCTGGTTAATATCAAGATTCAACCCCCACCTTTTTGCTTCTCCCGTTAGTGCACTAATTACAACATTAATTTTTTCCTGATCAGACAAATATTCAGGAAAATTTCTTTCGCAGTTCTTTACAAAGTCTAGGGGGTGCCATCCGTTATGCCTCTTTGCAGGGTCGAATTTCTCTTCGCCCTCTAATATTTTACTGAGAGGCATTCTTTCAGTAAAATGTGTAGGTCCGGTTTGTATTTTTTTTTCCAAGTCATACACTTTGCCTTGGATTTGTGAAGTGTTATGTTCACACTTCTTTTCGCAAGTAAGAATCTGTTTGGTTAGAGCTCTGCTTGTTTCTGTTACAGATTGTTTAATCTGGGCAATTTCCAGGTTACATTCTGTTTGTATTTCGGATTTAATACCGAATACCTTTTCGTCTACTTTAGTGACGACTAAGGGTTCTATTTGATCTTGAATTTTAATTACTTCAGTGTCAAATGTTTCGTTAATGTCATCAATTTGTCCTTGTACATTGGCAATATTGCCATTGATGACAGTAATTTCGCTTTTAATACTTTTGATTTCATTACTCACTGTTCCTACCCTTGAGTTGACTTCTTCAATTTGTTTACTAAGTCTGGTACCCTGCTCTTGCATTTGTTTACTAATATCACTACCCTGTGTTGTAATTAACTGCCCCTGTGCTGCAATTAGCTGTCTTTGTTCTACATTTTGTTGCCCTAGTGCTGCGATTTGTGTATTAATATTGTCACTGTGTGCTGCAATTAGCTGTCTTTGTTCTACATTTTGTTGCCCTAGTGCTGCGATTTGTGCATTAATATTTTCATTTTGCGCAGACAGTATTTTAAGCAAGTCAGTCAGATCTAGTGTCTTTTCACTTTTAGATTCTACTGCCTTTTCGTGTTCAGATCCTACACTCCTTTCTGGTTTTGGTGATTCAAACATATCCCTCGATTCATCAGTATAGCCACTGTCTTCGACAACATCGCCTACATTGTCTTGCTTAGTACGCGCTACACACATAGCTTCGATCTGTTTATTAACGTCTGCGTGATAACGTACGTAATTTAACTCGCGCGTCATGCCATCTGTTGGTGTGCTGCCTGAACTGCTCTCGGTTGCATTCTGCTCTCGTGTGTCTACATTTATTTCTAATTTCCTGTCCATTTTAGCTATTATTAAGTACTAATACCTTTTATTTTTTATTTAATCTGAACTTTCACTACTAGTTCTGTCAAGTAATGTACAGGTTCGTGCCGCTGGACGTTTTATGTTCACTCAATGTTCGTAAGATGCTAACTATTTATAATTTTTTTCCGTCTGTAGGTGCAAACTGAACAACGTCCTGTCACAGTCGCCACGTATAACACTCCCCGTCTGCTAACTACTGTACCATAACCTCAATGCCAGAAGCAGGTTGTAACATAAAACAATTTTGTAAAAGTAACTATGGCACAAAGCAACAGAGCAGTGTTACCCTCTGAGAGGAATTTCGTTAAGTTGACCGTATTGTTCCTAATGGAAGTGGCTTATCGGAAATGAAAGTCAGAATTACATTGATATTGGAATAGTGACAAACAAAATTTTGCCTAGCTATACTGTTTATAGAATAAGGGAAACGGTCGCCAGCCTAATTAAGCAAGAGAAAGATTAACATTCTCGTTTATGAAAGTAGGTATAAGTAACTATAATGGACAACACGACAGACACAAACTAGACTTAGCAACACGCGAGTGCAATGAACTCTAACACACATATGTTTTAAGATTGAAGCTAACAGTTAGAGCAGCAGGAACTATTTTCAAAATTATAACAGGTACAGAAAAACACTATCACTTTCAGGGTTTACACAAACTGAGTGGTCTTTATACTGTTAATATGCACACAAGAGAGACAAACACTTGGCATACATGAGAATGTAACGTTTCACAACTGCAGCTTTCTCACTTTTACTACAACGAAACACAATGTTGACAAAATTGCAAGAAACTGACTCTCCTTTTTTAGAATTTACTACAGACAACAACGTGATCATTTACTTTATAAGACTCAGCCTAAAGTTTGAGTTTGGTAACAGCACTTTAAATAACAGTTTCAATAGACATTATTTAACAAAGCTCTAGGCTTCAACGTACTTTCAGTAAGGGCACTCGGTAATCACTTTACTTCAAACGGAGAGGACCCTGAGAGGTGTTATAATGAGGAGTAAAATCAAGGTAGGTAAATAAATTCCGATATGAATTACCTTATATTTCAGCACACTAACACATCCATTAGGCTGATCCTTCACTGTACATCAATATAGTATTACGTTACAGTGATTGCGCAATGTGGTAGCAACTGCATGTTGGTAGGTGGAATTACAGGTAGAATTGCCGGACTTTATCGTATCTTCATGGCGATGATTCATACAAATTCCAGAATAGATCCAGCTATTTATCCACCCATCCGAGGCATTGGAAAGAAGCAGTAAAAGCCTCTCTCTGAATTAGCATGATATGCACCTTTACATTGACAGTGCACAGACTGGTAGCTCGTCTCCGACTGGTGGCTCATCTCCGACTGACTATCAGTTCCACCTTTTCCACCTATGCCAACCACAATTTGCGCGCGCTATGCATTTCCGTTCCAGAGGGGAACCACTACATCATTTACATACAAACTAACTAAGAACCCTAAGTGAGGATCAGCAATTTACATAACAGCAAACAAATACATTAAATAAAACAGAACATTTTCACATATTGACACTTCTACAAAAAATTATTCACACAAAATTACAATTACATACAAAAGTTCTGTTCCCTCCAAATGGGACAAAGAATACAAATTGCAGATACACTACTTTGCATAGAATCAAATCACGACATCAAAGGTTTGACAAAGAAAAGAATACAGAATTTTATGCTATCGATTTGAACACATTCACAGGCGATCAACAATGTAACATTAAACAAAGCAAAATGAATCCATACAGCATAAGAGCTGTGGTGTTACACACTGTCAACACGAGGCGCGAGCACCACCGGCGAGTAACTGGCGCCGCGCAGGCGACGTCCAGCATATGACCAACAAGAGCCAACTTCTCATTCGCCGGTGACCACCAATCGTGGCACGTAACAAAAGACCCAATAGACAACTGACGTTGTTACGTCCTCCCTCCACCGCAGCAGCCTATTAAAATGAATTTCCCTCTCCTTCTTCCTGAAATGACCAATGAAACGAACTATCTTTTTAAAATTAGGACGTAACGGCGTGCGCAGTGAACGCTAACAACAAAATATAAGGGACATTGCATAGATAGAACGCACCAGGCCGCGGCCGAAACGTTGGCTTTTCTTTTTCCAGTAGCAGTAGCTTTATACATTACGACGCGGTACTATACCCAGAAGACTTTTATGTCGACTGACTCTGGTCGCGGAAGCCTATGCAATTATATGATTTTGCCTTTCGCATACAAGAGCGCTTCGGTTGCACAGTACCGGTGTTTCCAGAAGGAGATCGGCAGTTAAAGCAATTATTGGAGGTCTGTACAGTAGTCACTATACTGCCGCTGCGGCCTGGTTACATTGACACTCCAGCACTGCATAACTCCACGTAAAGCTGAGTAACGTAATTATCGAGTACCAGCTCATCTCTGTGTTTTAGTGGGTCACCTTGCAAATTTGTAATTGAGTCTGCTCTAGTGGGGCGTCATTAGTTCCACCATTTCGTGACAGGTCATGTGTTTGTTTAACTGATCGCGTTTTGAGCTCGTCATTCAGTTTGACCAAGTGGAAGGCGATTATTTTTAGGCATATGTAGGACCAATGGTAAGTGATCTGTGTTTCAGGTCTTATCACACCAATTTAATGATGTGTGTAACTCATTGACAGGAAGTGTCCGCAAGACTGACGTGTGAAATAAAATAAGATGACAAGATTACGGCCTTGTAAACCCACTGAGGTAGCAGCGGATGGATTCTAATGCAGCAAATTTGTTCTTGGGTTAAGTACACAGAAGAGCCAAACAAACTAGTACACACGCCTATTACCGTGTAGGGATAAGCGAGACGCAGAGATGCCGCAAGATGACACGACTCGGAAAATGACTGAAGTAGTGCTGAAGGGAATCGACACCATGAATCTTCCAGGGCTGCCTATAAATCCGTAAGAGTACGAGGGGTTGAAGGGCTCTTATGAACAGCACTATGCATGGAATCCCAGATACGCTCAATAATGTTCACGTCTGGGGAGTTTTGTGGCCAGCGGAAGTATTTAAACTCAGAAGAGTGTTCCTGGACCCACTCTGCACCAATTCTGGACATGTGGGGTGTCCCATTGTCCTGCTGGAATTCCCCAGGTCCGTCAGAATAGACATGAATGGATGAAGGTGATCAGACAGGATGCTTATGTACTTGTCACTTGTCAGAGTCGTATCTAGACGTATCAGGGGTCCCATGTCACTCCAACTGCACACGCCTTACACCATTATAGAGCCTCCACCAGCTTGAGAAGTCCCCTGCTGACATGCGGGATCCATGGATTTATGAGGTTGCCTCCATGCGCGACTCGTCCGATCAGGCAACATGTTTCCAGTCATGAACAGTCCTATGTCGGTGTTGACGGGCTCAGCCAAGTCGTAAATTTTTGTGTCGTGCGTGCATCAAGGGTACACGAGTGGGCCTTCTGCTTTCAAAGCCCATATCGATGATGTTTCCTTGAAGGTTCGCACGGTGACACTTGTTGATGGCCCGGTGTTGATATCTGCTGCAATTTGCGGAAGGGTAGCACTTCCGTCACGCTGAACGATTCTCTTCAGTCGTCGTTGGTCCCGTTCTTGCATGATGTTTTTCCGGCAGCAGCGATGTCGGAGATTTCATGTTTTACCCGGTTCCTGATATTCACGGTACACTTGTGGAATAGTCGTACGGGAAAATCCCCACTTTATCACTACCTCGGAGATGCTGTGTCCCATCGGTCGTGCTCCGACTATAAGACCACGTTCAAACTCAATTAAATCTTGATAATTCGTCATTGTAGCAGCAGTCGCAGATCTAAGAACTGTGCCAAACACTTGTCGTCCAATATAGGCGTTGCCGACCACAGTTCCGTATTGCGCCTGTTTACATATCTGTGTATATGAATACGCATACGTATACCAGTTTCTTTGGCGCTTCATGTGATTACCTTTTGTAACTGAAAAATTCACAACTTTTAATTTGACTTTGATCTGAAGAAGTTTGCACCCTAAGTTGTTGGGTACTCCAGTACAGTAAATGAGCAAACCTTAAACTGTGGCGTGTACAAAACTTGTGTTAATGGGGTCCCACTGCAAATTAGTTGTGTGTTTCAAGTGCTTTGTTGAATTGGATTTATCTGGATACTGTTTTTAGGTTTTAATTCCTGCAAGTCTGTTGTCATAAATTTGTTTAAAGGTTACTACATGAATTTTTAAAATAGTCTTGTGTATTTTAAGCTTCTGTCACAAATAGTTATCGAGTTTGAGTTGAAACTTTTAGTTGAGGTTATTATTGCTTAGGCCTCAAACTTGGCACTTGTTTATCATCGGTATTTTACCCTTGATGTTGGATCAGTATAAATATTATTAATTAAGAGTAAGCTTTGTAATGGGTACCCATTGTTAAAAAAATAAAAAAGGGATCTTACAATATTTTTTCTAATAACTGTTGAGTAAGAATTGTTTGCTAATAAATTTGTTATAAAGCATGTCTGAATTCATGTTATCCTGGCACTCCTTTATAGCTACTACCATACCAATTATGAATCTAAAGACCGTAATTTTTATTCAAATTATTATTTTAAACCAAAATGACAGTGGGTTAACCATAGTATAGTGTTGCATTCATCAAATAAAAGGCTAATCCCTGTTACTAACAAACGACAACGTTTAAAATTCTGACGTAAGATGAATTATACTCCTTACATTACGTTACTAAAGAGAATGAAAGTCGCGCCCCGCCGTCGTATGTGCCGACGTAAGTGTAGCTGAGGTTGCCTCGTCGAAGCGGTCGTAGAGGATGATCTCACACAGCTTCTTCTCTCTTACAATGCAAAGCAAGATAATCCACCTCAGAGCCATTGTGCCAGCGGCGGCCATGGCTCACGAGTGTTCACGGCGTCATGCCCAGGTGACGACAATCACAGGACACCTCCTCATATCGCGCCGGACCACTCTTTTACCTCTTTTACCCTGCGTAGTGCAGCAACTCACCTTGACATGGGCCCAACAAGTCGTTGGAAGTTCCTTGCAGAAAAATTGAGCTATGCTGCCTCTAAAGCTATCCATAACTGCGAAAGTGTTACCGGTGCGGGATTTTGTTCACGAAATGGCCTCTCGATTTTGTCCCTTAAATTCCAGACAGGATTCTAGACAGGATTCATATCGGGCGATGGTTGGCGCTCAGTTTATCCTGAATGCTCTTAAAATCAATCGCGAACAATTGTGGCTCAGTGACATGGTGCACTGCCATCCGTAAAAGTTCTATCGTTGTTTGGCAACATGAAGTCCATGAATGACTGCAAATGGCCTCCAAGTAGCCCAACATAACTATTTCCAGTCAATGATGGGTTCATTTGGATCAGAGAACACAGTCCATTTCATGTAAACGTAGTCCACACCATTATGGAGCCAGAACCAGTTTGCACAATGCGTTGTTAATAACTTGGATCCATCGTTTCGTCAGGTAGCGTGACACTCCAACCCTACCACCACCTCTTACCAACTCATATCGGGACTCATCTGACCAGGCCACGGTTTTCTAGTCGTCTAGCGTCGGATAGATACGGTCACGAGCCCAGGAGAGGCTTTGTAGGTAATGTCGTCCTGTTAACAAAGGCACTCGCGATTGTCGGCTACTGCCATAGCGCCAGCCGCTGTGGCCGAGCGCTTCTAGGCGCTTCAGTCCGGAACAGCACGCCTGCTACGGTCGCAGGCTCGAATCCTGCCTATGGCGTGGATGTGTGTGATGTCTTTAGGTTAATTAGGTTTAAGTACTTCTAAGTCTAGGGGACTAATGACCTCAGATGTGAAGTGTCATCGTGCGTAGAGCCATTTGAACCATTTTTGCTACCATAGCCCCTTAACGCCATATTTCGCCGCACTGTCCTAACAAATGCGTGAGTCGTGCTTCCCACACTGATTTCTGCCGTTGTTTACGCAATGTTGCTTGTTTGTTAGCACTGACAACTCTATGGAAACACCGCTGCTCTGGTCGTTAAACGAAGTTGTTGTGCGTGGTGAGAGGTAATGCCCCAGATTTTGTATTCTCGGCACTCCATTGACACTGTTGATCTAGGAATATTGATTTCCCTAACGATTTCCGAAACAGGATGTGCCATGCCTCTAGCTCCAACGATCCCGGGTTCAAAAGCAGTTTATGCCCGCCGTACGGTCGTATCACATCGGAAACTTCTTCACATGAATCACTGAGTACAAATGACAGCTCCGCCATGCACTGCCCCTTTATACCTTGTGTACGCGACACCACCGCCATCTGTATGTGTGCCCACACTTTCCTCACCGCAGTGTAGGTATTGAAATTTCTACATCCGTGGCTTGATGATGGTAGAGACCACTTCATAGCGTGTAACTGAAGCGCCGCAAAACTTTGATGATGATCTGACGGACTTTTAGGACGACAATAATTTCACATTCGCAGCTACTGACAAGCTTCTACACCGTACAAGCCTCACCTCTCTCTCCTTCTTCCACTATGGTTGCGCACGGCACCACCGAACACGTCGAGCTTGTCATTCAGTACGATAGATTTCCGAGGTGTTAATTTTTCTCTTAATCAGAACACCAGTTGAATAAAACGATCTCGGTTTTCCAGTCGCGTCAATTCGAATAAAATCCTCGAGAACGTTTTATTCACGTACGCCGTCGCGAAAGACTCCGAGGACACAGAACACCAGTTATACCTTTGGAGTAGAGCAGACGTTACTATTTCATAAATTAGATACTACATATTTTCATCAATCCCACAATACCAAATAATGCTCATATGAAAAGTAATAAATTTTACAAGTTTACAGAGATATCTCTATTGCCTACCTCTATATATTGTTTCAAGACTAATCGATCCATATTTGTATCGAAAGATATATAAGGCGTGTGCTGTAGATATTCCGTTACACGTACGTGAGTGAATAAGATGACGGAGTCGATAGTCTAAATATTGTGCACAAAATGGAAGCAATAACTGTCCTGAACCACCAGAAGCATTCTACACCGAGAAAACGTTTCAGAATGTTGCACGCAGGCTGGTTTTCAGCTGCGTTGTTCATTGTTACATTTCCCTCAAAGTTTCCAACTATCCAATTTTCACTCCCTATAACACATGCTACACGTTCCTTCCATTTCATATCGCTTCTTAGCCTTATCCTGAAATTCTTGATGTATGTTCAACTGCAGATCAACGACAGATTCAGATCGTAACGGATCTAGCGCTAACTGATGCGTATCGTAATACTTCATCGCCGGAATCCCCACGTGAGCCATAGTTGGGCATACTGAGACTTTCGCGAAAGCCACAGAAGAGTGACAAGCACGGTGTAGCTCAAGTGTGTGCGTCTCTCAGAAAGGGGCGTCCTGTTTAAAGACAGTCTGACAACCGAGAAACGGCACCGAGCGCCGAGCGCCTAAGGCATTCGAGTGAAAGCAGAGAGGCATTACAAATACATGTGCTTCTTGTTGGGCTGCTGTTTTCCTGGGAGCTACTGAATTCAAAGCTGTACGTGGAGGAATTCCCAACGATTTTCAGAAAAAACTCCGACGGGTAAACCGCTCGGTAACGGCCTGCCAACGTCGGGAAGCGCATGAGAAAGACACGGGAATTCGAATGTTACACGCCAGCCACCACCACGGTTCTTTTTGACGTGAAACAAGAGAAAGTCTGTACGAAGACTGGTGGGAGTGGTTGGCCTTCGTTGAGCGTATCTCGGGTGATACTGAAAGTGGAGACAACCAGTAACAAAGACGATACAATTCATCAAACCACAGGCGGAGAAAATTAATAAAAGCTCTGAGCAGTGGCAGCCTCGGGAGCAACTGGCAGTCAGGTGGACTAGAGTGAGGAATGAGTATCAGTAAGTTAGATAGGTTAATTTGGAAGATGGAAGAATAAACTAGTCAGAGAATCAGGAGTTTATACTGTGGGAGTCTGATTCAGATACGATTAGAAGTTCATTCTGAGGTGACTTAGGAGTCGCACAGGAGATCGTTTCAGGTGATGTACATGGCTGACGCTTAGTGACTGTGTCTCGTTTCACATAAATTGTTCAGATTATGTCTTCTGGAGGCATGTGAGCATATTGTTGACACCTTTTTCATACTGAGACCCATGAATTGTTTCCAGTGTCTACTGGTTATTTGTGATACCATGAGTTTCCACTGCATGTCGGATGGTCTCTTACGATCCAATGCTTCAATTTTTAAGCATCCAACTCTGTTCCCCTCGTCAGTTTTTGAATAGAACATTGACACCACTACCGCGAATTAACCACCTGAATGAATCGACGTCAAGCACGTGGACAATAACGCTATGTCAGCCTCGAATAGCTTTCTATTTGGATATAGGTTAGACGAGGAATGTGGAAGATGGACGGAGCTAAGTTTCCAAGAGCATCGCCTCAAAGCCATAGAACAGGGGGATGAAGACTGCTGGCTGTCAATCAGCAATCACACGACACCAACGTCACATCGCACCAACATCACATCACCTGATGAAGCGTGCACGAAACACTGGACCATCAAGTTGTAAGGCAAGAGATTACCCGCCTCCACCTCTACGCGCCCAGTTACTGAGTCATGTCTATGTCCAGTCAAAACGGCCCGGCTTAATCGTTTCCCAGATTAATCATTAATTAGATTTGTTGCTACACTTATGGCACACTTTCAAGTGGCGTCTTGTCGTGGTTCGCGCCCCCCCCCCCCCCCCCTCCCCGTCGGAGGCTCGAACCCTCTCTCGCGCGTGGGTGTGTGTGTTGTCCTTAGCGTAAGTTAGTTTAAGTTAGATTACATAGTGTGTAAGCTTAGGGACCGATGACCTCAGCAGTTTGGTCCCATAAGGCCTTACCACAAATTTCCATATTCTTATGATAACATGACAAAGGTCGTACTTGACTTGCAATGTATAGAATTGAACTTCCCTGTGAACTTTCCTCATTCTTTCTAGTTCAGCGAGTTTTTGTGCCACATGTATTAAAAATCATATGGCGAGTGGAGCATTAAACTTCCAACTTTTAAGACGAGCTGAAGTTTGATACAGTCAGAATCTATGGAGCTGTGGAAAGGAAACAATTTGAATAAAGTATAAGTAATTTGTAAGTGTGATACAAAGGAGATTTAAACCTAGGATTCTTTCTTGAAAAGCAGTTAAATGATTGCATCAACTCCAGCCTCAGTGTCGCACTGTATCAAGTAAGAGTTTCTCTTCAGCTACGGAGAGCTGGATACATGGAGAAGTAGTAACTCGTTTGCGACTATTTTCAGATTATCTGAGGCAGTACTTCACACACATCTGTTGTGTGGTGGACAATAAGTACGAGGGATATCCAGAAAGTAACAGACGTTTTTGCCAGTCGCGGCGATGGGAGGGGTTACAGCCGCCATCTTGATGCCATAACGTTCCTACACTCATTACGCATCCAACGGTGGTAGCGTTTGGTCTGTGTCTCTGTTACTTTGCTTTCTTTAATGTGTTAAATTGTGCGCCGCAATAGAAAATCCCGCCACTTGTGAAGTGTTTGTTAGCAAGAAAATTTAAAGCAGCTAAAGTTTTCGCGATTTCTGCGATGTGTACGGAAAAGGAATAATGAGTGAAAGCTGAGTGAGGCTGTGGTGGAATGTTTACTATGAGGACTACTGTGGTAGGCCTAGCCTTGTAACAGGCGAACTGGTGATGCAAATCAACGACAAAATTGGTGAACATCGTCGTTTCACGATGAAGGGGCTTTCGCAATACTTCCCCAAATTTCACTGAGTTTGGTGCATGAAACTGTGGCGGGGAAGCTGGATTACGACAAATTTCGTGCTAGGTGGGTTCCCAAAATCCCGGAAGACCACAAAAAAAGCGAAACCGGCTGCAACACTGACTTTCCTCGAAGATTTAGAGAAAAATGGTAAAAAAAGTTATCGATCGGAACTGGAGAAGAGACGTGGATGAAGCATGTCAGTTACGAAACAAAATGGCAGTCGGTGGAATGAAGACACACAAATTCTCCCAAGGAACCAAGGTAGTGTTTGCAAATGCTGTCAGCAAGAAAGAACATGTCTACTGTGGTTTGGCACTCTAGTGGAATGATTCTCGTTGCCGGCCGATGTGACCGAGCGGTTCTAGGCGCTTCAGTCTGGAACCACGCTTCTGCTACGGTCGCGGGTTCGAATCCTGCATCGGGCATGGATGTGTGTGATGTCCCTTGGTTAGTTAGGTTTAAGTAGCTCTGATGCCCTCAGACGTTAAGTCCCATAGTGCTTAGAGCCATTTGAACCATTTGATTCTCGTTGATTTGCTTCAACGTGGCACAAAAATTAACGCAGAGTGGTATTTTCACACACTGACAAGGCGGGCGATACAAGCTTAGCGCAAAAGTTTTTTTTTTTTTTTCACGGCAACGCATGTTCACACACGGTCAATCGTACCCGAGAGCTGCTACGGGATTTTTGGTGGGAAGTGTTTGATCAGCCACCATACAGTCCAGATTTAGCCCCGAGTGACACCAACTCTTCCCCGCAATGAAGACGGGTTCGTTACACAACACTCTGATTCTGACGCGAGACTTCATACCAGTGTAAACCAGAGGCTGCAATCTCAGGTGGCTTTTCTGCAGAGACAGTATTGAAAAACGTGTGTCCCGGTATGATAAGTGCCTCAGTTTGAAATATAATAAAATTTGGATTTCCCATTTTTTAATTTTTTGTTTCAAAACGTCTGTTACCTTCTGGATACCCCTCGTAGAAGGACCACCCCGCCGCACACGTTCTCCATCGTTAACCTTACACGTTTCGGAAGCGGTTGTAGCGTGTCAGGGACGGTTGACATTCCCCTGTCTGCAGCCTACGCGCTGGCCTGATTTGCTTCTTTTGAGGCAGCGGCCGCTGGCGGATCTGCTGTAACGCGTCCCACCTCGACGTATCGTTTGATATGCAAATACCACCACCGCCGTCGCTTGCCACACAGAATTTGGCGTCGCTCGCTACGTTCCCTTCTGAGGTTTGCACTTCAGCCTCGGTTACCTGTCCATGAAGAGGTTGCGTTCCTGGTGGCAAATGTTCCGGCACCGCGCAACCGCGCTATCGTCTTAAACAGCGATATGTTCGCAGAGATAGTTTTCAAAGCCAATGTGGTCCACACTTGTTTTCTATTATTTATTTATTTGTTTATAACACCAGTAATCTGACCGGTTTGGTGTGGCTTGCCACGAATTTCCTGCTTTGTGCCCTCCGTACATCCTCAATTGTTTGTTGTATGTATTTAAGCCTCTTTCTCCCACTAGTCTTTACCCTCTAATGTTCCCTCTAGTACCAACGAAGTTATTCCATGATGTCTTCAAATATTTCCTGCCATTCTGTCACTTCCTCTTGTCATTGTTCTCCACATCTTATTTTTCTCGCAAATTCTGCGGAGAACCTCCTCATTCCTTATCGGTTTAGTGGAACATTGTCCTGCAGTAGCGCATTTCAAATGCTCGATCCTTTTGTAACCCGATTTTCCCATGGCCCATGATTCACTAGCATTTGTCCGGAAGTCCTTCTTCAAATTAAGGCCTATGTTTGATATTAATAGTCTTCTCTTGGTCATGAATACATTTTTTTTGTCTTTGGTGGTCCGTGCTATAACACAGAGTCTAGAGGGAACACCTTTAATTAGCAATAAGTAAGAACCCTTGTCTAGGGACAGTCTGGCTGCTGTGTTTACATCGCCGCTACTGCTTGCTGAGTGCTATTGCTGATTAGTTTTGCCGGACTGAGTGGCCGAGCGGTTCTAGGCGCTTCAGTCTGGAACCGCGCGACCGCTACGGGCGCAGGTTGTAACGCCGGAAATGCATATACTCCTATTTCCATCTATTGTACTATTATTTTTTTTCCTTGTTTTGTTACCTCAAGATATGACATTTCTGTCTCTTTGTATATTGTAATTGTTTTACTGTTTGTATGTATATATTTATGCACTCATGTCGATGTATAATTGGTTTGTTTCGTAAATATTATTTGTATTTTTACGCTGGGTCTTGCCTAGGGAAAACTGCTATCGAACGATTACGTCGATAGGTCGTGTGACGAATCAAAGTGTGTAGGATCTTTGGTAGTGTTAACTCTGCCGCGTGGAGCGCGGGCGGAGCAGTAGGAGTCTGGCTGGAGTAGCGAGTGGAGGAGGTGTGTTGTGTGACGCTCCCGCGAGTTGCCGCGCTTTCGGGGTTTGGCAGCATGTAATTGCGCTCGACTCGCGATGATAGTTTCTGACATGGTGTCGCGGACGGGAAGCATTAGCTGGCGCACAGCAAGAGCCCGTTTCGCCTGGTGACCGTGTCGAGAAGAAGGCGCGCCAACATCCAGCTTCTGCAACAGCGACGGCCGACAATGAGTGACTGTCGCCACCTCCTCGATCGACGGCTTCAAACCTTCAATCAACCAACTAGGAAGACTAAAAGCACGTAAAGTTTCAGAACTGTATGGCAGACCTCAGCTTTTCAAATTGTTCCATTTGCCTCGCAAAATTACAGCAACTTAGCATGAACCTTTGTTGCTCATTGTCCCAATTGCATTGCCAAGCAGGGTCCCTTCCTTTTCCGAATTGAACCCGAGTGTCGTTGAAATTCAAACGCCAGCATAATTCCATTTCAGTGCTTTAATTTCAAAGTTCAATTCAAGCATTAGCTGGCTACAATAGTTAGATTACACAAGCACAAATTAAGAGTGCGAGTTTTGTTACCGTATTTTAGCTTACCTGTGACTGCAGCTCAGCTTGGTACGTACTAAATTTTACTATTGTTTATTGTTCAGAATCGTTTAATTCAAGTTCAAAGTTAAATCTCTTCTTTCTAAATTGCGTAGATTCAAGTAGCTTTAGAAATGATTGTTGAGGTAGTCCAAGACTAACTGTATTTCGATGTGCTTCAGAAAGAAAGCTCACTATTTACTTCAGTCACTAAATTAACTTTCGATTTTCCGTTTTCATTAATTCTTTTGCTAAATTAAGTGTAGCGAAACTTATTACTTCTGACAAACTTTCAGTTTTCACACTACACGTGTCAACCTTCAGTTGCCACGCTTCTAGTGCTAATTATATGTGTAATAACCTTTCCTTTTCAGTTATTATAGTAATTGTCCATAGGACTGGCGACCGTAATTTCCCCCAAATCTCAAATATCTAATTACCGCTAGTTGATTGTTGACGTAACGGCCGCACATTTACTTTCTTTATTAACTTTATCCCTATTTCAAAATTAATTTCCACCAGTTTCACTTGCATTTTTCCTTTCATTTAGATGTAACCCTTTCCTCCCTCTTTACCGACAGGTTAACTTCGGTGACGATTGCTTTTCCAAAATTCCCATTAGGTACACGCGGTTTCATTTTTCACTGTCATTAAGGTCGATAAGTGAGGGGGAGGTTACACGTGGCGACCTGGTGACAGGACAATCTTCGGATTTGAGGTTGTTCTGGACACGAATTTTGTATGTTGCAAATCTCGTAACAAAGTACTGGTTACGTACAGGCCGTTACGTCAGCGAGAATAAGTAGTGGGAGTAATCCTAATTATATTTGAGATTTGGCAGTTATATTGAAAATTATTAAAATGAGTGAAGGCGACAATTGCCAAGATTTGGTAGACTTGGATACGGAACAATCGGTCGAACAGTGGGAAACGCGCGCCGCGGTACCCATTGTTCAGGGGCAGGCGGCTAGCATGAAAGACGCGACCGCCGAAACGCAACAAAGAGCAGAAATGGAATTCCAAACTTTAGAAAATGTTTCGGAATCAGAAGTGAAAATCAAATATGAATCCCTTGATGACGAATACGGGGGGACAATTAAAGAGGAAGCCGCTACGGAAGTAAAACCGGTAGTTTCCGGGAATTTAACTGATTTATTGAACGTTTTGATTAACGAAATCAAGAGTCAATCGGCCAAGCAAGAAGATCAGGCTGCCAAACAAGAAGCTCAGGCTGCCAAGCAAGAAGCTCAGTCTGAAAAATTTGAACGGATGCTAGACAATCAGAACAAAGCTATTAACGTTGTTATCAACAATGTTGGAGTTGTTAACACAAAAGTTGATAAAATCAAAGAAGATATTGTTGTAATTAATACCGAAATCGGTAATCTTAAACAGGAAATGATAGGCGTTCAGGCGGAAATTGCGAGCATAAATACTCGTTTTGATTCCGAAATTAGCAGAATCGAGAAAAGTGTAGGAGACGCAGTTGCTCCGATCATCGAGAATACGGTGACGGAACAAATTCAATTAGTGAGAAAAGAGGATCATCAGAAGGTGGAAACTTTAAAGGCTTTAGTATCCGAAGTAGATACCAAAGTGACGAAGCAGGCTAATACCTGCGAAGAGAAAAAGAGGGAAGTGGAAACGCTTGCGACAACCACTTGCCAAGTAATTACGAGAGTGTCGGAATTAGAAAGGAAACTTGACGAAAAACAGAGCTATGTGCCAATCTGTGCACATAGTTCGGAGTTGTTGACGAAAGAGGAGCGGTTCGACCCCTTGAAAAAAGGCGGTATACACCCGACGGATTTCATTAAAAATTGTGAAAGAGTTTTACCCAGATCATGGACTAATGAGAGAAAAATTAATGCGGTTATTGATGTGTTGGCTGGTGATGCCAAGCGTTGGGGCTTAAACCTCAACATTACGAACATGACTTTTGACGAGTTTAAAAATTTGTTTCTGGCTGAATACTGGTCAGAGCAAAAACAGCAAAGTGTCTGGCGCGAATTTGTCGTATCGAGGCCTTTCGATGCGAATTCGCGCGGTTCGATGAGGGAGTTTTGTGAAGGCTGGATCCGCAAGTTGGAATATTTGCGTGATCGCCGCACGGAATCCGAAATAGTCTGGGAACTGTACAAGAAGCTTCCAGATGATACAAAGCGCTACATAGGAAGCAATTACAGGACAATAAATGATTTCGTGGAAAGAGTGGCGGACGAGGACAATTGGCGCAATAATCGCGACAGTGGTGGAGGCCGTGGTAACAACAACAGGAACCACAACAACGATAACTATGGGAATAATGCATACCGCAATCTTGGCAGCAATAACAATAATGGTTCGGGCCGTAATGACAATCGGTACAATGCAAATAATAACCGGAATGACGGAAACCAGTATCATACTAGCGTGATACGGGCTTCACAGAATAGTAATAACGCCAGAGGGTGTGACCAGCCGCCTCAGCAGTATCCCGGGAGCGTATCTGCTGGGACGAGACAGGGAAACCATTAGCCGCGCCGGTGAGGGGCCGACCGGGCGTGGAGAAATTTTGGCGGCCCAATAACAGGAGAAAACCCAGGTGTCGTCGTTATGAAAATTCCGTATGGAATAATCAACGGCGGGAGAGTGTGCCAGTGTTAGGAGAAAGGAGTGCGCCCACAAGTAGTAGATCAGCTGTAGACACGGCGGTAGGAAGTACATTCACTGTCAGTGAGAACAATTTAAGTAGTGTTCCGGAAATCGATTATAAAGTGGCAGCTGTAATACCCACAGCGGAACTGGAGATTGAGTTTAAGAATGATTCGCAAGTGTTGAAAGAAGATCAGATGTCGGATAAAACGTCCGTCATCGAGCGAGGAGATGCAGAGAGGGATGAGGTCTGGTTAAGGCAGTTCGGTCGCTTATACGACGAACTAAGAGATTATAGGGGCCTGTACGGGAGAAGTGTTTATGGGGAGCGCGGGCAGGATTTGCCGCGTCTCGTCCCGCAGGAAGATAGTGATTGTGAAGTGATGGAAAGTTCTGGCCCTAACCGGCAGACTTTACTAGAAATAGTTTATGTTAATGGGGAGCACGAGCAAGATGCGTCGTGTTTCGTCCCGCAAGAGTTGAATGTTGAAGTAGTAACGGAAAGCTCTGGCCCTAACCGGCAGACTTTACCGAAAGTTGTAGTGGTAGAAGTAGCCGACCCATCCGACGCGAACATCCAGTTTAAACATTGCGAGAGTATTAAGGAGAAAGATTACGAAAATTTTAGTGATAGCCGGAAACGATTGGTAGAAAAGCACGTAGATTACAGCGTGTATGAGGTTAGAGCTGACGTTATACGGTCAGACGGTAGCAGTGTGGGTTGCGCAGATCCAGAGGAAGTAATTTCAGATGCTACTGGGCACGTTCTTCCAGGTAGATTGGCAGATGAGATCAATCTGACCAAAGAGGAATCAACGAAGGTGACAATTAGTGAAGTGATAACAAAGCAGCACTCACTAGTTGACGAGTTACAGGAAAAGGTTTCGGTATTGGAGGCGAAGCTACAGACTAAGCCTCAGGACAGACGTGTTGAAATTAAAACTGTATGTGAACAGAGGCTGAAAAAGCCGCCAGATAAACCGGATTTAGGATCAAAGCCGGATGGTTTTTTCTGGAATGACCTGGATATAGACGAGGATTTACTGTGGGAAAATAAAGAAACCGTCGAGGACAAGTGTAGACAGATAGTAGTGTCTGTTAATATGCACGACCTACAACTTAACGTGTTGATTGACACCGGTGCAGAATTGAGTGCTGTATCTGGGAAAATATTTGAGTTACTGAAAGACAGACCTGGCATCGTAGTTATGCCAGTAACAGGAGTGAAAATTATCGGTGTTACTGGGAAGGCCAGTAAACCGGTCACGAAACAAATTTTTGTCAACTTCGAGATTTGTGGGGCACGATTTGAGCAAGAGTTTGTCGTCGTGCCAGACTTAACTACGGAAGTAATTATCGGGTTAGATTGGCTATTAAAGTACCGTGCAGTGATTAACTGCGAAAGCAAAACTTTGACATGTATGTCACTAGATAAAACGATAGTAGTTAGCTTTGACGAGGCAGGAGACGGTGTGCATAGGCAATACCAGCCTATACACATTGTTAACTGGCCGAATGGTATTGATGTAGGTATGAATTTGAACTACCGTAATGTGAGGAAGTTTGGCATTGACAAAAGTGTAGAAAGTGAATTGGAAGAGATAATCAAATTCCCTCCACGGATTGACATTAGTATTGGTGTGAAAAACGATCGTTTGCGAGAAGTAATGAAGCTAAAAGCCGATGCTCGCATACGTCGTAATGACGCTAAAGTGCGTTTTGCTAAGTTTGCAATCGGAGACTTAGTACTTGTAAAAGCTCATGAGAAATCGAGCGAGATAGACAATGAAATCTCCAAATTTAAGTTTGTTTATAATGGACCATTGTAGACCTGAAATTGTACCAACCAAGGATTGATTAGTACCACAGATAGGGTAATTTGTACAGTATGTAAAATAGAGTGTAAGATTTAACGATTTGCTAGATTGCCATGCTTTTGCCTGACCTAGAGGTCATTAAAGAAGTTGTAATTAATAAGTAATTTATGTTGATTAAATGATTTAAGAGTTACTGAATATTAATCAATTTAAAAATCCAAGCTGCTAGTTTAAGTTTTCAGCTGAGTCACAGTAGATTAAGCAATGTAAATATGATTTTGTAATTAGCTGTAAGATTCCATAAATATGTGATTTACTAGTCATTGCCGATGTACTTAGACGCTGTTTTAAGTTTCAGGCTAGTACATGCGTGTGATGATGGACAGTGTTGAGTTATCCACTGTGATAGTATTAAGGGACTCCTTGAGATTACTCGGGAGTGAGTTTTTCCTAAAGAATTCAGTGAAACGGACGTTCTGGAAACGCCGTCACAAGGGCGAGTGAGATCAAGCGTGCCGCACACGCGGGCGCAACAATACTGGCGAGGCGAGCCGCTGTCGGCTCTTGTGCCGCTGTTGGCTCTTGTGCCGCTTTCGGCATTCTTTGTACTCGCGAGTACGGAATGTGGAGTTGCTTTTCTTCCCGGACAGCTGATGTGAAAGGATTCTGCTGTCAATATTTATGTTTTATTTTATCTGCTGTATATTATTTTCTTGTTTAGCGTTAATTGGACATGACGAGAATATTAATTATGAAAAGGTTACATAAATATGTGTATTCTATGTAATTAATTATTAGTTTGCGTATTTTGATATACCTGTTTTTTTTTGACCATGTACTCTGATTAATTTTGCAAATAGTATTCCATTTCTCATAGTGTTACGAATTTTAATGATTTTGGAATAGCTAAACCATTTTCTATATCTTCTATGAATTTTAATATGTTGTCAACCTGTTTTATTTTGTGCAAGATGACAGAGTGGAATAAGATTAGAAGTGTCTCCACTCAATTATTATCGTCTAAAAATTGATTTATGATTAATTAGACGAATGCTAAATTTTGTTGATGTTTTGAGCATATGTATTTCCGCTGTTTCTTTTTTGGGACATTTTCTGAGTCTGTTTACGTTACACGAACATCCTCAGACAATGTGGGGCACGTGTAACGCCGGAAATGCATATACTCCTATTTCCATCTATTGTACTATTATTTTTTTTCCTTGTTTTGTTACCTCAAGATATGACATTTCTGTCTCTTTGTATATTGTAACTGTTTTACTGTTTGTATGTATATATTTATGCACTCATGTCGATGTATAATTGGTTTGTTTCGTAAATATTATTTGTATTTTTACGCTGGGTCTTGCCTAGGGAAAACTGCTATCGAACGATTACGTCGATAGGTCGTGTGACGAATCAAAGTGTTTAGGATCTTTGGTAGTGTTAACTCTGCCGCGTGGAGCGCGGGCGGAGCAGTAGGAGTCTGGCTGGAGTAGCGAGTGGAGGAGGTGTGTTGTGTGACGCTCCCGCGAGTTGCCGCGCTTTCGGGGTTTGGCAGCATGTAATTGCGCTCGACTCGCGATGATAGTTTCTGACATGGTGTCGCGGACGGGAAGCATTAGCTGGCGCACAGCAAGAGCCCGTTTCGCCTGGTGACCGTGTCGAGAAGAAGGCGCGCCAACATCCAGCTTCTGCAACAGCGACGGCCGACAATGAGTGACTGTCGCCACCTCCTCGATCGACGGCTTCAAACCTTCAATCAATCAACTAGGAAGACTAAAAGCACGTAAAGTTTCAGAACTGTATGGCAGACCTCAGCTTTTCAAATTGTTCCATTTGCCTCGCAAAATTACAGCAACTTAGCATGAACCTTTGTTGCTCATTGTCCCAATTGCATTGCCAAGCAGGGTCCCTTCCTTTTCCGAATTGAACCCGAGTGTCGTTGAAATTCAAACGCCAGCATAATTCCATTTCAGTGCTTTAATTTCAAAGTTCAATTCAAGCATTAGCTGGCTACAATAGTTAGATTACACAAGCACAAATTAAGAGTGCGAGTTTTGTTACCGTATTTTAGCTTACCTGTGACTGCAGCTCAGCTTGGTACGTACTAAATTTTACTATTGTTTATTGTTCAGAATCGTTTAATTCAAGTTCAAAGTTAAATCTCTTCTTTCTAAATTGGGTAGATTCAAGTAGCTTTAGAAATGATTGTTGAGGTAGTCCAAGACTAACTGTATTTCGATGTGCTTCAGAAAGAAAGCTCACTATTTACTTCAGTCACTAAATTAACTTTCGATTTTCCGTTTTCATTAATTCTTTTGCTAAATTAAGTGTAGCGAAACTTATTACTTCTGACAAACTTTCAGTTTTCACACTACACGTGTCAACCTTCAGTTGCCACGCTTCTAGTGCTAATTATATGTGTAATAACCTTTCCTTTTCAGTTATTATAGTAATTGTCCATAGGACTGGCGACCGTAATTTCCCCCAAATCTCAAATATCTAATTACCGCTAGTTGATTGTTGACGTAACGGCCGCACATTTACTTTCTTTATTAACTTTATCCCTATTTCAAAATTAATTTCCACCAGTTTCACTTGCATTTTTCCTTTCATTTAGATGTAACCCTTTCCTCCCTCTTTACCGACAGGTTAACTTCGGTGACGATTGCTTTTCCAAAATTCCCATTAGGTACACGCGGTTTCATTTTTCACTGTCATTAAGGTCGATAAGTGAGGGGGAGGTTACAAGGTTCGAATCCTGCCTCGGGCATGGATGTGTGTGATGTCCTTAGGTTAGTTAGGTTTAAGTAGTTCTAAGTTCTAGGTGACCGATGACCTCAGCTATTAAGTCCCATAGTGCTCAGAGCCATTTGAACCATTTTGATTAGTTTTACGCCGTAGCGCGTTTACAAGTACTAAAATCGACTGACTATAGAAACTGGTAGTGCAGAACCACTAAGAACAGATACGTTGAAGTTTATTTTTGATAACCTAATTCTGTTGATGTAGAGAGATTCGTGGAGGAGTTAGTTAAGATAACAGGTGATAATATCAGTGGAATTCAACAGTCGATTCGCAGTATTACTGTTTTTCTGTAGCTGAAGAGTGCTGAAAAGCGGGATCAAGTTGTTGAATCATGTAGGGACAGTATACAGTTTGAACACACTGATAGCAATATAGACGAAGTTAAAGTAACCCACACTGGATTTGGTATTCGAACTATTAGAGTTTTGAACTTCCATTTGAAAAAATAACCGAGCAAATTAATGGAGTCCTGATCCCCTTGGGAACTGTTATAAGCAACGTTGTCGACAGATGTTATGCTGCACATAAATTTCAGGTTCTCAATGGTGTTTGGCAGATCAAAACTGATATGGTCAAGTACATACCGTCTTATATTAATGTCTGAGAGTATGGGGCTATCGTAATAAGTAAGGGCACTCGCAGACTTGTGCAGTTTGTGGTTCGACTGGACATGTTCGCGATCAGTGCGCGCAATGATGCGTGACATACTTACCGACCGGTGAGGCAGCAGCCCCAAACACTGTGTCATAGCTATCGCTGACATAACTATGCGGCAATCCGCCGAACCTCGGCCACTACTTCAGCGATGGAGACATCTCTCAGCGAGATCCAAATAGCAGGCAAACGAATGGAAGCAAACGATCCAACAGACAAGTTCGATATCAGAAAATCCAGCAGAGGAAAGTACATAGCAAAGGTACGGATGCTGAACTGAAATGCTCACACCCAAACGCCCTGGTTGTGACTTTAAATACTGTACAGCAGCCGGTCTATGACATTGAAATTGTAAAGACAAATGAAAAACAAGTAGACAAACATTCCAAAGATAATAAAAAGCTCAGGATTGCCCATCAGGGAGCGGACAGAACTGCACCTACCTTCAGGGACAAGGCCAAGCAGATGCGACAGAAAGTGAATGACATGGCATCAAAAATACCTAACAACAATGACGGTACGCTAAAAAGTGTTAAAGAAATCGCGAATGGAAGAACCATGGGACCGTGCGACGGACAGGGTCTCCGTACATAGAAAGCTGACACCAAGAAGCAATGCAGAAACCGATAAAAACCTACAGAAGCAACAGAATGAAGAAAAGAGAAGCGAAAAGACATTTGACGGATGCCACTGATCAAAAGACACGACTACTTAACAAAGAAGAATCTAATAAAAAGCGAAAGTCCCCATCATGAGAAAGAGGATCCGATGATGTCTCAGATTTCTATTAAATAAATATTTGCGAACATTAGAGAAAAGTATGGAAAGGAAGACAGACAAACAGAAAGTTAGGTTATAAAGAGACCAAGTTGGAGAGGCAGATTTACAGGCATACAGAATAGCAACATTAAACATATCAAAGTACGGAGTACAACTTGAGGAACCTCTTGGACTTCACAAATGCAGCAGACACCCACATCGTGATGTTACAAGGAGTGACCGAATTTCAACAGGTCCAAAAAACATGCTGCAGTACTACAGGAAACCCTGGTTACAGTAACGAACTCGGAACAGGCATTTTAACCAAAGAAAGCATCACTGCAACGTTGAAGAACTGCCGAAAAGCAGAGGCATAGCCAGCACAATAAAGACTACCTGGATAACCAGCCTTGGTGCGTCATCGGGAAGGGGGGAAAGGTAGCAGCGAGCAACTTTCTTCGGGACGGGCCGTGATTACATAATACACTGACAGAAAGAAAAGTCGCAACATCAAGAAGTTGTGCGACATGAACGAAAGATGGTAGGCGTGTTTCTACATGTTAAACATGATGTCTACTCAAATTTCGCTCCAGTCGCATAACAGTGGCGCTATTAGCGCTTCTATGAGGATGCAAATCAAATTTACTTTAAACACACGCTGTAACGGTCGTGAGCGTTAGTTTTCTTTAGGTTTAGACGTTTGAGCTGATGTTAGTCAAGAATGAGTTCGAACGAGGTCGTGTAATAGAGCTACCAAAAGCTTTATGTTACTTGGGCGATATTGCAGAAACAGTTGGCAGCAGTGTGGGCACTGTGGATGACTGCGGGCAGCGGTGGTCACCAGAATGTGCAGTCGCAAAAAGATCGGGCGCCCGACGGCCACGTGGCACTACCCAGAGGGAAGATCATCGTGTTCGGTGTACGGTTCTGTCGCGTCGTACTACATCTGCAGCGGCAATGTGAGCAGCAGTTGGCACCAGAATGACCCAACGAACTGTTACAAATCGGTTACTTCAAGAACAGCTTCGAGCAAGACGCCCTGCATAGTGCATTTCACTGACCTCAATACACCACCATTTACGACTTCAGTGGTGTCAAATGAGAGCTCAATGGAGGGCAGGCTGAAAGTCTGTTAAGTTTTCTGATGAAAACTGGTTCTGACTCGGGGCCAGTGATGTCCGTGCGTTGGTTAGAAGGAGGCCAGATGAGAACGAGCACTAGGAGATGCTTAACGTCCCTCAGACAACGAGGCCTTTAGAGACGCAGCATAAGCTCGGATTAGCGAAGGATGGAGAAGGAAAGCGGCTGTGCCCTTTCGAAGGAACAATCCCGGCATTCGCCTTAAACGACTTAGGAAAATCACGGAAAACCTAAATCAGGATGCCTGGACGAGGGTTTGAACCGTCGTAACTGGACCTACACTTGGAGTTATGGTCTGAGGGTACGGTTTCGTATGACAACTGGAGCACTCTCGTGGTTATTCCACGCATCTTGACTGCGAAATTTTACATCTATCTGGTGATGAGACCTGTTCTGCTGCCATCGCGAACAGCTTTCCAGGAGGTGTTTTCCAACAGGATAACGCTCGCTCACATTTCGCTATTGTAATCCAAACGGTCTACAGAGTGTCGGCACGTTGCCATGGCCTGCGAGATTTCCAAATATGTCTCCAATCCAACACATATGAGATATGACTGGACGACAAGTCCAGCGTCATCCACGAACACCATTAATCGTCCCCGTTTAGATTAGAATAGATTAATTATTCATTCCATAGACCCACAAAAGAGGGGATCCTCCTGGGTGTGGAACATGTCAGATAAACACATTACAAAAATGTAATTAGAAAATAATGAGTTTCATTAATTTTAATGATCCTCACTCAATAAACAGTAAAATTATGTACATGAATTAAAATTAAGCTTCTAATATTTACAGCTTTAATACTTCCCTGTGCTTTCATTAAATCCATCATTCACACAGTAGCTAGTTACTTGGCTATTACAACCAAGTATTGTCAAAAATTAAAGTAAATTATTCAGTTCAATGATCCTCAGTTAAGAACAGTCAAATTATGTACAATATTTAAAATTAAATTTCCACTGCTTACAGAGTTAACACTTACATCTGCTTTCCATACATACATCATACACAAAGCAGGTAGTTACTTGGCTGTTACAACCAAGTATTGTCAAAAATTAAAGTATAATAAATTTTCATTAAAACGATGTACTGTACTTGTTGAGAAATTCATGGATGGAACAGAAGGAGTTGGTCACCAAAAATTCTTTTAAATTATGTTTCAATTGTGCCTTGTCTGAAACTAAACTCTTAATGGTTGCTGGTAACTTATTGAAAATATGCGTTTCTGAATACTGCACTCCTTTCTGGGCAAAAGTAAGCGATTTTAAATCTTTATGTATATTGTTCTTATTCCTAGTATTGGTACAGTGTACTGAGCAGTTAGTTATTATTTACAACAAACTTCTTTAAGGAATAAATATACTGAGAAGCTGTGGTTAGTATGCCCAATTCTTTGAATAGGTTTCGACATGATGTTCTTGGATTTACACTGGACATTACTCTTATTATACGATTGTGTACTCTAAAAAGTTTTTCTCAGTTTGTCGAGTTACCCAAAAATATGATACCATATGACATAATGGAGTAAAAATAAGCTAATTATATTTATATCTCCTATGTCTGACAACATTCGCATTGCAAACACAGACTTGTTTAGGCGCTTTAGCAGTTCGTTAGCATGTTGCTCCCGACTGAATTTATTATCAAGTATTGACCGACCAAGCGCAATAGGTATGGAACTCCAACCCACAAACTGACATCCGGCAGCTGCACAATACAACGAACGCACCTTTGCATTCCTGCGCTCAGGATTCTAGTAGATACGCCGGTCGTTAATGTACCAGCATTCCACACTTTCAATGGCTTACCTGGCGCTTTCATTGACTTGTCATGTTGCTGTGGTAAATATGTAACCTGCACAAATGAATTCCCGATATTTCATTATTTTATATTAATTTTGTGTGTGGCGTTTTTTTTTTTTTTTTTTTTTTTTTTTTTTTTTTTTTTTTTTTTTGCCGGTGATTTTAATTGTGTCAGTCGTCGAAAACATCAGACACTTATTGTAATAAATAAACGGAGCGTGAAAACAATATCAATGGGTTAGCTCTTGTTGACACGTGGAAGCTCAAGCATGGTGACATGCCAGTCTTCACACATTTAACTAGCCATTCCGCAAGCCGCTTAGACCGGATATAGCTGATGTGAATGAACAATTACTAGAGTCAGAAATGTGAACAACAGCATTTTCTGCTCTCAACCTGGAAATCACAATGAAAGTATTAAGCAAGGGACAGTGTAATCTTCATAAACACCATCTTTCAGATCCTGGATGCTTCGCAGCGTTGGACGCTATGTGGGATGAATGTGAAAACTGATTTCCAGAGTACAGTTCTCCGATCGATTGGTGGCCTAAGTGCTCCAATTTGAAATAACGAGGACTATGAGAAACACTCCTCGCGAGAAGCGTATCTGGCAAGTGTAAACAAAAGATTTTGATTTTCATTGCCTATGAGAATGGAATAAAAGAGTCGCAATAATAACTGAAAATTATGTATAGATCAAAACAATACAAGGTAAAATATTAAATTCAGAAAAAAACTACTTTAAGGCTGCAAAATTAGGACAAGGCTTCTGTCTAAGACAAAGCGGCCTCAATGCATCATGTTATTAAAGAAAGTAAATGTTGCAACAGGAAAATTCTCACAGAGTGGAAAATCAATGACGGACGATTGCTGACCGAACTATGTGAGATAAAGGGCGAAATCCATCAGCATTTTACGAAATTAATAGCCACCAACCCGAAAGACGTAATGGCATGAAGGGACATCGTGACAAGAATACAAGGAAAGCTTAGTCTGGAGGAATTAAGCAAACTCACTATCGAGGCAAATGCGGACGAAGCAAAAGATGCTGTACTGACAAGTACAAACAATAAATCACCTGGACCTTAAGGATTACCTGCAGACTTATATTTATTTATTTATTGCTTATTTAGACTACCAGGTTAGGCCCCTAGGGCTTTCTCTTACTTCTGTCCTGCAACAACACACTAAAATATTACGCAGCACTCACAATAATAAAAGCTACAATAGTAATAAAAAACATAATTACCAATAATAATAATAATATTGAAAGGCTGAAGAAGAAAAATTTGTTAACATCGAATATAGATTTAAGTGTCAGGAAGTCATTTCTGAAAGTATTTGTATGGAGTGTGGCCATGTATGGAAGTGAAACATGGACGATAAATAGTTTTGACAAGAAGAGAATAGAAGCTTTCGAAATGTGGTACTACAGAAGAATGCTGAAGATTAGATGGATAGATCACATAACTAATGAGGGGGTATTGAAAAGAGTTAGGGAGAAGAGAAATTTGTGGCACGACTTGACTAGAAACAGGGATCGGTTGGTAGGACATGTTCTGAGGCATCAAGGGATCACCAATTTAGTATTGGAGGGCAGCGCGGAAGGTAAGAATCGTAGATGGAGACCAAGAGATGAATACACTAAGCAGATTCAAAAGGATGTAGGTTGTAGTAGGTACTGGGAGATGAAGAAGCTTGCACAGGATAGAGTAGCGTGGAGAGCTGCATCAAACCAGTCTCATGACTGAAGCACACAACAACAACAATAATAATAATAGTGGTACTAACACTAATGTTGTTGTTGTTGTGGTCTTCAGTCCTGAGACTGGTTTGATGCAGCTCTCCATGCTACTCTATCCTGTGCAAGCTTCTTCATCTCCCAGTACCTACTGCAACCTACATCCTTCTGAATCTGCTTAGTGTATTCATCTCTTGGTCTCCCCCTACGATTTTTACCCTCCACGCTGCCCTCCAATACTAAATTGGTGATCCCTTGATGTCTCAGAAAATGTCCTACCAACCGATCCCTTCTTCTGGTCAAGTTGTGCCACAAACATCTCTTCTCCCCAATCCTATTCAATACTTCCTCATTAGTTATGTGATCTACCCATCTAATCTTCAGCATTCTTCTGTAGCACCACATTTCGTAAGCTTCTATTCTCTTCTTGTCCAAACTATTTATCGTCCATGTTTCACTTCCATACATGGCTACACTCCATACAAATACTTTCAGAAATGACTTCCTGACACTTAAATCTATACTCGATGTTAACAAATTTCTCTTCTTCAGAAACGCTTTCCTTGCCATTGCCAGTCTACATTTTATATCGTCTCTACTTCGACCATCATCAGTTATTTTGCTCCCCAAATAGCAAAACTCCTTTACTACTTTGAGTGTCACACTTCCTAATCTAATACCCTCAACATCACCCGACTTAATTCGACTACATTCCATTATCCTCGTTTTGCTTTTGTTGATGTTCATCTTATATCCTCCCTTCAAGACTCTGTCCATTCCGTTCAACTGCTCTTCCAAGTCCTTTGCTGTCTCTGACAGAATTACAATGTCAGCGGCGATCCTGAAAGTTTTTATTTGTTCCCCATGGATTTTAATACCTACTCCGAATTTTACTTTTGTTTCCTTCACTGCTTGCTCCATATTCAGATTGAATAACATCGGGGAGAGGCTACAACCCTGTCTTACTCCCTTCCCAACCACTGCTTCCCTTTCATGTCCCTCGACTCTTATAACTGCCATCTGGTTTCTGTACAAATTGTAAATAGCCTTTCGCTCCCTGTATTTTACCCCCGCCACCTTTAGAATTTGAAAGAGAGTATTCCAGTCAACATTGTCAAAAGCTTTCTCTAATTCTACTAATACTAGAAACGTAGGTTGGCCTTTCCTTAATCTTTCTTCTAAGATAAATCGTAAGATCAGTATTGCCGCACGTGTTCCAATATTTCTACGTTATCCAAACGGATCTTCCCCGAGGTCGGCTCCTACTAGTTTTTCCATTCGTCTGTAAAGAACTCGTGTTAGTATTTTGCAGCTGTGGCTTATTAAACTGATCGTTCGGTAATTTTCACATCTGTCAACACCTGCTTTCTTTGGGATTGGAATTATTATATTCTTCTTGAAGTCTGAGGGTATTTCGCCTGTTTCATACATCTTGCTCACCAGATGGTAGAGTTTTGTCAGGACTGGCTCTCCCAAGGCCGTCAGTAGTTCTAATGAAATGTTGTCTACTCCCGGGGCCTTGTTTCGCCTCAGGTCTTTCAGTGCCCTGTCGAACTCTTCACGCAGTATAATATCTCCCATTTCATCTTCATCTACATCCTCTTCCATTTCCATAAGATTGTCCTCAAGTACATCGCTCTTGTGTAGACCCTCTATATACTCCTTCCACCTTTCTGCTTTCCCTTCTTTGCTTAGAACTGGGTTTCCATCTGAGCTCTTGATGTTCGTACAAGTGGTTCTCCTATCTCCAAAGGTCTCTTTAATTTTCCTGTAGGCAGTATCTATCTTGCCCCTAGTGAGATAGGCCTCTACATCCTTACATTTGTCCTCTAGCCATGGCTGCTTAGCCATTTTGCATTTCCTGTCGATCTCATTTTTGAGACGTTTGTATTCCTTTTTGCCTGCTTCATTTACTGCATTTTTATATTTTCTCCTTTCATCAATTAAATTCAATATTTCTTCTGTTACCCAAGGATTTCTACTAGCCCTCGTCTTTTTACCTACT